>NC_067306.1:3037234-3268179 GCF_020740795.1 Apus apus | reverse complement strand
CAGGAGGAGGGTGCGGAGCCCACGCGTGCGGGTGTCCCCGCGGGCCGTGGTGCTGCTGGGGGGGCTGTGCTGCTGGGGGGGCTGTGCTGCGGGGGGGGCTGTGCTGCTGGGGGGGCTGTGCTGCTGGGGGGACTGTGCTGCGGGGAGCCGAGGGCAGGGTCTGCAGAAGGGGGGGCTCTGAGGGTGCCGAGGGCTGGCTCAGGGCTTTCGCGAACTGCTGGTGCGTCTCGGTTCCAGGCTCCCGGGGCGGGAAGACAGCTCACCCGGGGCCACGCCAGAGCAATCGCCACCTTCACCAGATTCCAGCTGTGCCCCTCAGGTCACCCCCCGGGCCCGCTACCCCCACCGGCCCCTTTCACTCCTGCCTATCTCGGCTGTACCTGCCCGGGGGCGTCACGACCCCCCGGTGAGGGCCGGGGACAGGAGCTGGGCTGTGCCTGAGGCCGGGTACAGGCCTGCACGGCTCCGCTTGGCCCCACACCGAGGGGACCCCGGACCCCAGACCCCGCGGGGAGCCCGGACCCCAGACCCCGCGGGGCCGCGTCCCCGCAGCGCCCCGGCCCGGCCCGCTCGGCTCCGCTCGGCTATCTCCGGCTCCGCTCGGCAATCTCCGGCTCCGCTCGGGCGGCTCCGTCAGCCGGGACGCTTCCGCCTGCCTGCTGAGGTGGGGGGGGGGGGGGAGGGGGCGGGGCGTTCCCAGCTGTTTTCCGTTGGCGCTCGGTTCTTTCCGCCTGGGGCTTCGGGTATTTCCGGCAGAGGGTTCGGGTGTTTCCGCCGCCAGCTTCGGGCGGCCTCGGCCCTCCCCGCCGCCTGCCCCGGTAACGGTCGCTGGGAGTTTAAATGAGCAGCGCCCGGGCCGGGCCGCGCCGCTGCCGGGACACGCACTGAGGCGGGGCCGGGGCTGCCCCCTCCGGGCTCGGCGAGGAGGAGGAGGAGGAGGAGGCCGAGGAGAGCAGGATGACGGTGCTGCAGGAACCCGTCCAGGTACCGACCCCTGGGCGGCTCGGGCTCGCCGCCGCGCTCAGGCCCCAAGGCCCGGCCGGGCCTGGCGGGGGGGGCTGGACCCGGCCCCGCCGTCCCGCCCCCCGGGGGGGGCCTGCCCGCCGCTGGGCCCTCTCCTGTGGCGGGGAAGGGGGGGGTCCCTGCTCCGGTTGGGCCGTTCCCAGGGGGGCTGCGGGCCCTGGGTGCCCCGGACGCTCCGGCCGCGCTCCGCTGCCAGCCCGGGCTCTTCCACCCTCCTGCCCCGGGAGGTTGTGGGGCTGTTGGGCTTCCTCACCGCTTCCTGTGCCCCCTCCCCGTCCTCTGGGACGAGCTGCCCTCGCCCTTTCTGCCCCTGCCGCTCTCCCCGCAGGAGGGGTCGGGCTGCGGGGGCACCGCAGCTGAGTCGGCTTCCAGGAAAGGCCCTTTCGGCTCCCCCCGCACGTCCCCGGGGAGACCTGTTGATGCTTTTCCATCTCACTTCCCTGCCTGTATTTGCTGCTATTTCGTTTTTAAATGCTCACGGCGTGCTGAGCTCTGCAGCTTTTGTGTAAATGAAGGACGTTCCTTCTTCCCGAGGAGTTGGTATCTTCAGATTGATGGGGAACCTAGGAGAGAAAATAACATAAATTTCGTTTTTCTGCCATATTTTAATCTCACTGCAGTTACCCTGATGGGCTTCCTGCTCTTGTTTTTAGTCTTTCCATCCCCAAGACATGAATCACAGAATTGAGAGTTGCTTCTTCTTTCCACCTTCTCTGTATGCCCATTGCTCTATTCTGTGATCTTTATTAATTTGACTTCCTTCTTCATGGTACCATCCTTTTTAAAAAAATTGTGGCTTTTGAACAGGATGTTGGGGGAGTTCCAGTTATATTAGGAACCTCTTGGTAATACAGTAGGGGAGTAGTACATTACAGGGGCTCTAGGAAAGCTGGGGAGGGGCTTGGGACAAGGGCAGGGAGGGATGGGATGAGGGAGAAGGGATGAAAACTGGAAGAGGGAGATTGAGGTGAGACATGAGGAGGAAATTCTTTGCTATGAGGGTGGTGAGAGCCTGGCCCAGGTTGCCCAGGGAAGCTGTGGCTGCCCCATCCCTGGCAGTGTTGAAGGGCAGGTTGGATGGGGCTTGGAGCAACCTGGGCTGGTGGGAGGTGTCCCTGCCCGTGCAGGGGGTGGGACTGGATGATCTTTAAGGTCCCTTCCAGCCCAAACCGTTGTATGCTTGTTGTGTTCTGTAACGAACACAGTGAACATTCTTGCCTTTGGCTCTCCTCTCTCCCTTTACTGAAAAGGCAGGAGGGAAGGAAAGACAACTCCTGTGCAAGACCACCTCGCTGACTTGACTTTGTGTAAGATGGTGGCAGTGGTGGCTCTTCTGCAGCCTGGGGCTTGTGTCCTTGGTGTCATTGTTCTGCTCATCCACTCTGAGGGCAAGGCTCAGTGTGGTCCTGGAACTGCTTTCGACCACCTTGTCCTTCTGCACTGGTTGTGCTTGCACCAGTGCTGTTTCCCTTGGAGCTGGACTGGTGTTTTGCAGCAGTCGGGCATTCTAGGAAAACATGGGATCACAGTAGAAAGGGAAGCATGAGTGCACTGCAGAGTGACCAACAGGAAACAACACTGAATGTTTCTGGTCCTGTGCTAATGAGACTAACCAAGTGGAAAATACTTGCTAATCTGAGAGTTCCCTGATAGAAACGTCTGGCCTTCATTTTTCAGAAAGGTAAAGATGTCTGTAATGTCACTCTCCATTCTCAAGCTCTTACCAGCTTGGAGGTTTGGATGAGGCTTTTCTGTGTCTAATATATCTATTTAGATTCTGCCTCCTGCTTTCAGATGCCAAATAATTCCTGTATCAGTGGTTCTGCTGCTCTTAGCTTTGCTGTTGCTCCTTTCTTAGAACAATACTGGTAAGTTTTGGGTTTCTCTGTGGTGGCATTGCTCATATTATTGCTTTTAAAGGCAAGGGAATCACCAATGCACCATCCAAAACACAGTCAACATTTGAGTTCTGCCTGGATCTGCTGTTGGAGCTGAAGTCCTCTCTGTGCCACAGCTCCGTGGTGTAGAGCTTGGACTGATGTTCTATAGCAGCTTTCCAAGTCATGCAGTGTTGTTTTTTTTTTCCTCACTCTCTTAATGTCTCCAGTGAGTGGTCTCCATTTTGCCCTACACATCTGGATGAAGTTCCCATTTTAGCTCAAGTCTGTGCTCTTAGCTCTGCTTTTCTGGTTTCTGTTTTTTATAACAATATGATTGGAAAAGCTGACACTACTTCCCACTTCTGTCACTGCAGAGACTTTTTTCCTGTCTGTTTGTTCCCTTGCAGCCTTTCAGATGTCTGCAGGGTTTAGCATTCCAGGAAAAACTGTCATCTTTACAGCTGTGATATGCAAAGTGTGACAGATAAATAGAGGCTTCTGCCTGTATGTTGCCTTATAAATACTGGGCTTTAATTATATGAAATTAACCAAAAGTCATCTTATTCAGTGGTTAGATTCCTAATAACTTTTTAAACCCCTTAAGATGAATAAAAGAGCCAGAGTTCACATAGACAACAGACTTCTACTGAACTTTCTAAAACTCTCCAGCTCAAACATAAAGCCCTGTATCCTGTGTGCTGAGAAACATCCTGGAAGTTTTCCAAACATTTCTGAAAAACATCTTGGAAAGCCAAGCATACACTTCCCTCGGAATGTAGCTGTTCAAGGTGATCATCTGCTGTGACCCACTTGAACTCCAGGGCTGCTGTTATGGCTGCAAAGGTTCAATACCAAGGCTTGATTCCTTGATGGGCAGGGTTTGCTTAACTAGTAGATGTGGCCCAGCTTGTCACAGAGACCTCTCCCCTCTGCCCACCCTGAACAAGTCTTAAATCATGATAGAGGCTGTTTAGCAAGTCAATAGGCTGTAAAGCTTTGAAAATAATTTCCCAGGCTCCATAACCGTCAGAAGAGAAGACCCATCTTTTAAACCTCTTTGGTTTAGTTAGGAAGTGACACTTGGACAATGCATGGGATTTTCTGGAGAGAAGATGGATCTGATTCTGCTTTCACTTTGCTCTGCTCTCCAAGGGTGCTTTGCCACAGAGCTGTGCCTGGTATAGTGGTTTTGGAATTCCCTTTTCACTTTGCATTTGCAAATTAATGAGGATTTAAAATGGAGACCAGGACCTGGAGGTTTATCTGATCTCCAAGGGTGCTAGACTTGATCTTTTAAACACTTCAAGCCTCCTGTCCACATTTGTTTGTAGCCCCCAGAACAGATACTGCAACCAATTGCTTTGCACACCTCTGAGGACGCTTATTTGGTTCTCACTTGACAGGTTCCATCTCAGATTTGAAAACTACCATAGGAAGGAAACTAAAACTGCTTTTGGATTGTATTTGTGGTTGTTCTGTGTTGTCTGACTCTGAGGCTTTTGGGATTAATTAGGTTTTACTGGATAAATGCCCCCAAAGTTTTTGCTTCAGACAATTCTTCTGGTGTGATTTACCAGTTGTCATGTGCTGCTAAAGCTGTGTAGATGCACTGAACTTCTGCTGGAACAGACTGAATGCCTAGATATACTGCTCTGTATAGAGACATTGATGTTTCTCTCCAAAACTTGCTTCTTAAAAGATGCACAAGGAATCTTCTTTGGTAGTTTGAGGCACAATTGTTTAGACATCTAGACATCTGTTCTCAGAGAAAATAATTACTGCATAGATCTGGTTCCCTGTCACCTTCCTTTTCCCTTCCTGCTCTTCTAGGAGTTTGTGTGCAAGGATCCAGTCTTCAGTGTTCATCTGTTGGAGACAGGTGTACCTTGTACCTTTTGGGTTCCAAAATGACAGTTGGTACAAAACAGGAACACCAGTAGCTGACTTTTTGCTTTCACTGGGTCTCTGCTCAGCAACAGTTGTTATTTGAGCCAGTATGTAGTGTAACTTTTATAATGTGGCTGTAATACAGCCAAAAATCACTTGTGTCTCCTCTCAGCCTTTGGCAAAATTGCTTCTGGCAGCTTGCTTCTATTGGAGAAGTCAAGTGACATTGATTTCACCCCCACACACACCCCTTTGTTTTGTGAGCACACTGAGTTACATCCCTGTAAACAAATGATTTTTAATGGCACAACTTGGATTGTGATTTGTGAGTGTGATTTGTGACTTGGTCAAGGAAGAGCTGCTTCTGAGAGCAAGAGAAAAGGAAGCTCTGGGGCTCAAACTTGGGGATATTCTGAAAGATTTTAGAACTGTCCTGCAGGGCACAAAAAATGATACAACCTTGGAGCTTCTCAAGGTAAAAGGGAGTAATCAAGTCAGGCAGAGTGTAGCTAAACTTTATCTAGAGTGTGGAATGCAACCAGAAAGAAATAATGTGTTTGAATTATAGTAATCAAATTAAAAGGATTTGGTTTTATGTACTTTCACATGGGCTTAAAATTACCTCTTGACTTTGTTGGGACCTGCTGGTAGGAGAAAACAGGATCTCTCTAGAGATTTTCTGTGTGATATTCTATATAGTAATTGGAAGGTCTGGTGTGTACAGTTCATGACAACTGTGCAGGCTTCTTGTGAAGAGAACTCACACATTTTTCACACCCTGAGTTTGTCAAGTTTGTGTTGGAAGAAGCAGCATATGGTGCATGTAAATCTGCTGGTGGGGTTGTGGTTTTTCAGATTAAATTGGCGCTTGCCTTTCCTGCTGGGAATAGCATCACAGGGCACCATTTCTTTAGTTCTTGTTTGTTTGAGTTTTGGAGTGTCTGATACTGTATCAGAAGCTAATTCTGTTTATTTAGCACTTTTCCTGTGAGGATAGGCTGGGAGAGTTGGGGTGTTCAGCCTGGAGAAGAGAAGGCTCCAGGGAGACCTTAGAGCACCTTCCAGTGCCTGAAGGGGCTCCAGGAAAGCTGGGGAGGGACTTGGGACAAGGGCAGGGAGGGATGGGATGAGGGAGAAGGGATTAAAACTGGAAGAGGGTGTTTTAGGTGAGACATGAGGAGGAAATTCTTTGCTGTGAGGGTGGTGAGAGCCTGGCCCAGGTTGCCCAGGGAAGCTGTGGCTGCCCCATCCCTGGCAGTGTTGAAGGGCAGGTTGGATGGGGCTTGGAGCAACCTGGGCTGGTGGGAGGTGTCCCTGCCCATGCAGGGGGTTGGAACTAGATAATCTTTAAGATCCCTTCCCACCCAAGCCATTCAATGAAATTCTTGTGTTGCCACTGAATTTTGAGGAAATAGATTTTTGCTTCCTCCTGGGTGGACAGTTGGCCTTGGTGATCTTAGAGGTCTTTTCCAACCGTAACAGTTCTGTGATTCTGTGAAATACTAGATCACAGAGCTTCAAGTTCCTAAGTTCAGATCTTGTTTGGATCAGCAGTAACAAAATTCATGCAAAATGGCTGTTTGCTGCTCAGGGGAATCTCCTTTGGAGCTTGAGCAAAATGGCTGGATGGGAAGGAGCAGCATCCTGAGACCAACCCATTAACCTCAGACCACAAACCCTGATAAACATGCACACCACTGCTTGTAACAGGTGGGGAGGGAAAGCTGGACAGATCTTAGAAGGAGTTATTTTTCCTACCCCTCTGTTAGAGATAACAGAAAGCTTTTAATCTGAGCTGAAGAAAATTGGCCGAGGAGTTTGTTGTGAAACCTGCGTCTCCCAACCTGATTCTTGTGGTGGACAGCTCTTGGCTGTAGGCCAGCTGATGGTGACAGCTGTGCAGGTTGTTATGACAGTGACCTTAATGTTGTGTGTGGTCTGCACCCCGGTCTGTACGTGTGCTGTGAGTCTCACTGGAGCAGTGCCATCCTTCAGGCCTGCACAAGTATTGACAGTCCCAAACTCTTGAGCTTGGTGCTTATGGAAAGGGAAGACAGTACCCTGAAGTACTTGGTTTTGGCCAAGTTATGGGTATGTGAGCAAACTGGAGAAATAGGTTGCCTTCAAGTATGTCTGTATATTTCCATTTGTCCATCTCCTTTGCGTTGCATTCGTTCTTTTGTGGTACCTCACAAGCCTAATTAGTGGCAGAAGAGTGCTGGCTAACGTGCAAAGACCAAACAAAACACCACAACAAAAAGCAGTGGGTCACGTTCGTCCTGGTTCATAGGGAAACACGGAAATCCCTTCAAGGAAAATGCTGGATGCCATATTTATATATAAAGGTGTACATATTTGATCAATACCAGTCTTGTACTGACAGCCTCAAACACTGCTGGGATTTCTGGGGGACATTTAGGTGAGACATGAGGAGGAAATTCTTGAGTGTGAGGGTGGTGAGACCCTGGCCCAGGTTGCCCAGGGAAGCTGTGGCTGCCCCATCCCTGGCAGTGTTGAAGGGCAGGTTGGATGGGGCTTGGAGCAGCCTGGGCTGGTGGGAGGTGTCCCTGCCCATGCAGGGGGTTGGATCTGGATGATCATCTTTAAGGTCCCTTCCAACCCAAGCCATTCTATGATTTATGTATAATGCCATTTAAATGGGTTGGGCACCCAAGTTTTTTCCTACCTCCCCTGCCCCTCCTTGGGCACAGTGAAGAGCACAAGGGGATATACTCTGGGAACCAGCTGAGGGGGAGTCTGTTCTTACTTTTACTTGGTGTGTCATTGTTGGGTGGTAGTTTGCTATAATCCATTTGCAGTTATGCACCAGGCTAAATCTCAGTAACCAGTGGAAACACTTGCTGTTATTTCAGTTCATGTTGGGTGAGGGTTGTAACTGGTTGTGTGTGGTAACTGGTAAGCAACATCCTTGGGTTGGTTCATGACTTGGGTGCGAGGATTTTTCAGTCTCCTTGCAAGCAGTTGAAACAATTAGAAATTGGCCTGCATGTTTCTCCTTCTCCATTCTTCTTATGACTGCAGCAAACCACAATTAAAACTTTTTGGCAAGAAGAGCTAACCAGTGTTGTGTTTTTTAAAGCTTCTCTCTAAATTTAGCCAATTTTCTGTCTTGCAGGCTGCTATATGGCAAGCACTTAACCACTATGCTTATCGGGATGCAGTGTTCCTTGCAGAACGATTATATGCAGAAGGTATGTACTTTGCAAATATCCAATTGGTGCTTTTTTTTCAATTTTGATTTGAGATCTTTTTGACCCTCTAGGCCTGCTTTGATTTACTCTTGTTGTTGTGATAATGAAGTTTAAATTTCTGCTCGGGGGAAAGCGGAAGAATGCCTCGCAATTAGGCTGGAAAATCAAATCATGTAACAGCAGCAATGTTGGTTTACAGTAAAACCTCCTTGAAAAAATAACCTCAGAGTTGTTTGTTTAAATCTCGAGGGTTGTTTTAGGTGAGACATCAGGAAGAAATTCTTCACCATGAGGGTAGGAAGGCACTAGAATAGGTTGCCCAGGGAGGTTGTGGCTGCCCCATGCCTGGAGGTGTTCAAGGGCAGGTTGGATGGGGCAGCCTGGTCTGGTGGGAGGTGTCTCTGCTCATGGCAGGGAGGTTGGAACGTGATCATCTTTAAGGTCCCTTCCAACCTTCACCATTCTATGATGTTTACAATGACCTGTTGTATGCTATCAAATGGGAGAGAGCCTTTTAATAACCTTAAGCATTGCATGTTGTTCCAAAGGTACTCAAGGGCAGGTGCAGTGCACAAATTCTAGAAGCTGTCTTGATCTTGAAAGCTGTCAGTTAATAATCCTGTTTGCAGATGTTGATTGGTGAGTTAACTGAAAGAGAGAGAGCCTTGTGATGAGAGACTCTTGTGATGAAAGAAACTTGTAGTAAAATGGAGACAAGGAGAATCAGAAGGTATGGAATAGGTATCTCCTGTTGGATTCTTCTTAACTTCATTGGAATGCTGTCAGGTCTAGGATATCTTGGATATTGAGGAGGCAGCACTAACACAAATCCACGCTTCTCCTGGGTGTTTCAAACACAGTTTCCTTCTTCTGTTCTGGTCCTTCTTCCTTAGTCTTTCCTCTATGGCCTCAGATAAGCTCTTTGTTCTTTTTTTGCTTTTCTCCTCAATATTGGTGGTGATAAATTTTCTTCTGTTTTGAGAGGTATTGCCCCCTGGTCACTAACATGAAAAAAGAACACAACTCAAGCTAAAATATAAGCATAATATAATTTCTCATGCTAAACAACTTCACCTTATAATGTGAATTAAACTGGATAACCTGCTTTTTGTGCTCTGTGTTTGTAATGAAATGTTTTGCTTTCAGTGTTTTGCCTGACGTGCCCACAGTGCACTTCTTGACACTGGAAGCACAGAACTAATTTTTGAGAAACAGAGGCTTTTTTCCCCTCATATCAAGGTTACCTATGAAATGTGGAATCTTCCTTCACTGCTCAAAGGAGGAGTGTTGTGTAGATGATTATGGAACCTTACAATCTAGACGTGCATAAAAAACCCAGTGTTTTAGGGATGACATGTCAGCTGAGCACAGCACATCGTGAGAGGCAGGGAAATGCTGGATTGAAGGTAATTGCCCTGGATGTAGAAAGGAAGAAAATCCACTTTTTGCAGCAGCCAGGAGAAAAATATGACAATGCTGGTGTTATCTTTGTAGAATAACTCTGCAAGGGTACTTCAAACAGCTTTTTTTCAGTGGCTAGCAGTGCTGAGAGAACAGCATGCATGCTGTCACTTGGTTCAAGCAATTAACTGCTAGCAAAACATCTGGCTTCTGGTTAAAATAAGTAGTTATTCTGCAGGGTAGAAACTGCTGAACTTGAATACCCTGGCTCTGTGGTGTCAGTAGGGATTTTACTCTGAGAAGTTCTTTTTAAGTCCAACTGCAATTACTGTTCTTGTGGGAACGTGTGTGGTTTGGTAGTTACCCAGAACTCTTGAAATGTGTTAAATTAGTGGAGGAAAGAATTTATTTAACTTGAATTTTCTAAAAGATCCTCTGGTGTTTTTAGCATAAGACTAATAAAATGTCCTTCTTTCTTTGGGTCTTCCCTTTGTCATTGTCACTGTCTGAGTGATGACACAAAATAGTCAGGTTTGGGCTAGCAAAGAATCTGAGCAGGTTGCCCAAAGAGAACTTTGGATGATGCCCATATTGACTTTTCTGAAAAGTTCAATGTGTATAGATGAACAAACATCAGAATTGTCTCTTTTAATGCTGAATTCCATCTGCATGGTACTGTGTTCTGAAAAAGAAAGTGTAATTCTTAATTGGTTGGAGATTGGAGTTGCTTGTCTTTCTAGACAACCTTTCTTTGATGTAAAATACAAAGTTGTGTAAGGGTAATCCAAGTGTAACATTTGAGGAAGTAATAAGAATAGGGGAAGATTGTTATACCACTGGATATCTTCTCCTTTTTTTTGCTTAAAAAACCCAAAAATGGGATTAAAATGAAGTCATACAGTTATTTCACACAAACATAATGCTCAAATTAACACCACAGCATTTGAATGCTCACCAGTGCCTCATGAAAGTGCATTTTCTAGTGTTTAGAACTTGAGCTGATAATTCTACAGTAAGGTTTTAATTTCCTTCAGGGCTTGGCTCTGTCCTTTATGCTGTAATCACAAGTAAAATTGACAATTCTGACCTCAGTCTTAAATCTGGATGCCAAGTCAAGCTCTTTGAATAGTACATTCTTGGCATGGTACATAATTCATCTCTGCAGTGGAAGAAGTGTTGAAGCACACATTAAATACTTCCAGTTTCTGCTGTAGAGAAATGTTTGTCTTGATTACTCTTGTTCTCTATTTAGACTTGGCTACTTCATTCAGAATTTAGAAACCTGTGAGAACTCTGCTTGGGGAGAGGATTTCATAGAATCGTAGACTGGTTGGGTTGGAAGGGACCTTAAAGATGATCATGTAGATCCAACCCCCTGCATGGGCAGGGACACCTCCCACCAGCCCAGGCTGCTCCAAGCCCCATCCAACCTGCCCTTCAACACTGCCAGGGATGGGGCAGCCACAGCTTCCCTGGGCAACCTGGGCCAGGCTCTCACCACCCTCACAGCAAAGAATTTCCTCCTCATGTCTCACCTAAAACACCCTCTTCCAGTTTTTATCCATCCCCCTCATCCCATCACTCCTGCCCTTGTCCTGAGTCCCTCCCCAGCTTTCCTGGAGCCCCTTCAGGCACTGGAAGGTGCTCTAAGGTCCCCCCATCACTACTTCTTAATATAAAATAACACATCTGAATGGTAACTTCATTTTTTCTGGAGAAATAGTCCATGTAGGGAGTGAAAAGGACAAGAATTAATTTTGGGGTAGAGGTGACTGGTAATTGATTAATTAAAATCAGAAAAATCTGCTCTGCCAAGTTATGTCAAGATACAGTGTTAGAAAAACAACAGAAGTAAAATTGCAAACAGCAAAAGGAAAGTTGAAATCAGAATTAAAATGATTATTTAGGCTGAAATTATTCTTCCTCCAGGAAGTTCCTGTACTTCCTGATGGCCATTACTGGGCCAGTGGTCATGTACTGGTGTGAGGAGTGACTTGCAGGGGTGACAATACTCTGAGCCACGTCTTGGGGTGACCAACAAGTTGTTAAAATAGTTCTCTCCTGCTGGAGATGACTGCTTCACTTGTCTTGCTGTTATTTTGACAACAAGCTGGCTAATCACTTCTTTAGATTGGGTAGGCAGAAGGATCAAAGTTCTTTTATAGCAGTAGGTGCCAAGAGCTGGTCTGACCCTACAAGAGACTGATGTGTGGAAGTTTGTTACAGGCTGACAAAGAAATGCACTTTTTTCAGTAATTAACTTCTCTGATACCAATGCTTGGTTTCTTGTGTCTTGTTCCTAGCTGCCTTCTACTCCCTGTTCCCAAATTCCTTCTATGAAAATGGTAAACTGATGATTTCTTTGTGTCATTTTGGTTTTTAGTACATTCAGAAGAAGCCCTGTTTTTACTGGCAACGTGTTACTACCGCTCAGGAAAGGCCTACAAAGCTTACAGGCTCCTCAAGGGACACAGCTGCACTACACCTCAGTGTAAATACCTGCTTGCAAAATGCTGTGTTGACCTCAGCAAGTAAGTAAACCCTTTGTTCTGTCCAGGGTTACAAACGTGTTCATTTTTTTTAGAACCTGTCATACTGCACAAACTGGGAATTCCTTGGTCCTTCAGCTCTAAAGATTCTATAAGTTCAGTTCATTCTGCTTTCAGATCTGGACCTAATGAACATGAGCCCATATTGCAGAAACCTCTAAGAAGCATTGAGTAACTTCCAATGGAGTTGTCAGGCTTGTGTAGGGGGAGAAAGAACTGACTCCTGAAATGACCCAAGGAGAACAGCCTGGGAAGTGTTTTTTTTGGGTCTGAGTTTCTCTGATACTTTGCTTATTCCATGCAGTGTTTCCAATATGAATTTAATGGCCATGGAACCAAAATGCAGATCTCTCTAGAGATCTCTTAGTCTTTGATACCCTCTTTAGTAGGCAAGTCCTTTGACGTCTTTAGAGTAGCAAGGATACCTTGTTTTGACACTCTTTTTTGGAGCTATTAGGATACAGGTTTCTTTGCATCTCCTGTTGAAAAGGAAATCATGTTAATGTTCTACTTGGAAAGGTCCCAGTGGAATAAATTGGAAGCTGATCATTCCCTCCCTTGCTCTTACAAAGTCTGCTGTGTGCATGTAGTACATCAGCTTCTGAACTGAGTTCAGTTAGGTGAGATTTTAAAAATCTACTCCTTAGAATGTGTTTAACTGTCATTTTTGTTACAGTTATGAGCCCATTTATACAGATGTACCTTATTTTCTTGTGGGAATGGTCTAAACTGATAGAAGCATCCACCTACAACTCTTAATTTCAAGTGGAGGCAAGAAGAGATGATTTGTTTGTGCAGATGTTGGTCTTAAATGCCAGAAGAATGCCTCCCATCCCAGAAGTTGTATAAAGCCATTTCCAAGCCTAATAGTGAGTGGCCCGTTCCATGTGATTCCTCTTTTGAGCCCCTCTTGCAAGAAAACAAGGTGTTAAAATCCAAAATCTGTGCCAAGTCCCAGGATTGGCTCTTAACCAAGTGCCTGGAGTCTTACAGGTCTATTTCTTAGTAGGGCAGCAAAGCCAAATAAGGGCTCTCTTAGCTTGTTAATAGGTAAAGTCTGTCCCAAGCTGATGCCAGGGGGTTACCAGCAGTCAGGATGCTTCTGTGACTTCCCCTCCAGTGTGGAGTGGTTTTGGAATGAGACCAAGGACTCACACCTTGGGTTTGCTTCTCACAGAGGAACAGCCCCTGTGGGACCTTATTTTAGAGTGGAAATTAGAGTACCACCCTCACCAGGCTCACCAGTTGTTACTGAGACCAATGCTTAGTTGACAAGTTAACTGGTTTATTAAGGGTTAACACAAACGGAGGGACCAAGGTTCAGGAGGGGTAGGCTAGGTCTATATCAGGGAAATAATTCAAAAGCAACATAGTCTTATTAAATGTACCCTCCGAGGGAAAGGGGTGGAATCAGTGGAGTAAAAGGGTGGGAGTTGAGGCCAGCAGGAAAGTTAGAGAGTGTCTGTGTGTGTGTTTACCCTTCCACAGCCTGTGGCTCCTGGGATGCCCCCCCTTCCCTCTCGGCTCCTCTGAGCAGCAGTGCTGGTGTTCTAGGAGGCTTCTGGTCCTGCAGCAGGGTCTCCTCCAGAATCCCATGGCTTCTGGTCCTGCAGCAGGGTCTCCTGCAGGTTCCCATGGCAGGGAGGGATGGGATGAGGGGGAATGGATTAAAACTGGAGGAGGGGAGATTTAGGTGAGACATCAGGAAGAAATTCTTCACCATGAGGGCAGTAAGGCACTGGAACAGGTTGCTCAGGGAAGCTGTGGCTGCCCCATCCCTGGAAGTGTCAAAGGGCAGGTTGGATGGGGCTTGGAGCAGCCTGGGCTGGTGGGAGGTGTCCCTACCCATGCAGGGGGTTGGATCTAGATGATCTTCAAGGTCCCTTCCAACCCAAACCAGCCTGTTATTCAATGATTAGGTGCTTCTGGAAAAGTCCTGTTGTGTTACATGTCTCTGGTTTTGGAGTGGTGTGGGGTTTGGCATTTGTTTTGTTTTTCTCACCCCCCCAGTAGAGGTGTTTGGCTTCAGAGTGCTGCACACCTCTGTGTTCCTAGAGGAATCCATCACTTATTGGCAATTCACCTGCAGGAACTAGTTAGGATGTGGTTTGAAGCCTGTGAACACTGACAGTGGATTTCTCTTGTTTGCAGCAGGGTGAAAACACTGGCCTGCCAGTTCTGTGAGCCTTGTAACCCCTTTAAACCTCTTTGTTTTTTTACAAAGACTTGCAGAAGGAGAGCAGATCTTATCTGGTGGAGTGCTGAATAAACAGAAAAGCCATGATGACATTGTTATGGAGTTTGGTGACTCTGCATGCTTTACACTCTCCTTACTGGGCCATGTTTACTGGTAATGTTGCTTTTTTATTTTGTCTAATAAAGCTTGAGGGTTGTTTTTTTTATTTGAGCCCAATTTTAGTCAAGTATATTTTTAGTCACCACAGGGTACACGTGTCTGTGGGTTATATTTTGGGATATGATGGGTGCAGGTAGATGGTTGTGGACACCATTTCACTTGGGAATGCAAGAATGGTTGGTCTTTCACCCAGTAATTATGACTGAAAACACAAATTCCCCTTTTCCAGGTTGTTAATCATGCAGTTCAATTGGGTTTGTTCTATATTCTTCCCTAAGAAACTCTCAGGGCCTCAGTCACAGTGTTGCTATTATGATTTTTCTGTGTCTGTAAAGCAGATGTGTGGCTATAACCTTCAGATGAAGGTTCTGCCAGTCAGAATAACTTCCCAAATTTCAACATTTTGCTTTTGCCTAGATACAAGAAAGGCTTCAAAAAATGTGAACAGATTGAATGGGAATAGTGGAGTTCTTGGAGTCTTCCCTAGAGTACCTGTTCTCAGTTTATTTCCAAAGAAGCTGTCTTGGTAGCCAGATACTTAGATGTTCAATTTAGCCCCTAATTTCTATGCAAAATGATTATCCATAGTTATTTAAAGTGTTTGGAGGGCTAGCAATCAGGCTGCTGTTTGTGAAAACAAATACCTTAAAAAGCTGTTGCAGAGACCAGCATCTTCCTGAAACAAAAATCCTCAAGTTTATGTAACTCCTCTTTGAGATCCAGGTCTGAGGAGCTTCCATCCGTGTCTAAATATGTCAAATAACCTGAAAATAACTCAGTATTATTCAGTGGCTTGAAAAAATGAGGAGTGTTGCTGTGACTCTCCACTTGTTTTTGCTTTTCAACTCCTCTTCTGGAAAGCTACCTTGGGCACAAAGTCTTTATTCTGAACTTTCCCTCTAAACATTCTTTTTGCAGCAAGACAGACCGGCTTGCCAAAGGATCAGAATGTTACCAAAAGAGCCTTAGTTTAAATCCTTTCCTCTGGTCCCCTTTTGAATCACTCTGTGAAATAGGTGAGTCTGCTGGGGTTTTACTAGTGAAGATCTTTTCTACCTTTCTGGTTATGTCAAGCTTTCTGATTTGCCATCACTGTGTGGAAAGGTTTCTTTTTACTCCTTGTCCAGCTCTAGTAAGGAAAATGTGAGCAGAATTCTTTGGGGGTGGGTTTGGGAGCAATAATGCATTTTAAATACTTGGGTTTTAGAGGTTTTGTCTGATTTTTTTTTTTCCCATCTTCAATACTCACTTGTTTGGGATTTAACCATACTGTTTTTCTCCAGCCTACAGTTAGTAGGCCTTCAGAAACTGTGCTTCTGAGAATAACTTGAAGTCTGTTTTTTAATAAAACTGGTTGTCTGGGGTTTAGTTGTGGGTTTTCATAAGGGGTTTTCAAACAATGAAATGAGAGAGCACCCTTTAAGTTACTTTATCCCCTCTCCTTGTTTCAGCCTGAATATTCCATGTGTCAAATCATTTAACCATTTAAATCTTTTTCCCATCTTACAGGTGAAAAACCAGACCCTGACCAAACATTTAAACTGACATCTTTACAGAACTTCAGCAGCTGTCTGCCCAACACTTGCACAACCTTGGTGTCCAACCACAACATATCCCACAGGCAGCCTGAGACTGTCCTGATGGAAACACCACAAGACACAATTGTGAGTTTGGCTAAAATCATTGCACTGAAAGCAATTTTTCCAGCTGAATTGAACAATGCTAATTAGGAGCTAAACTGGGAGTGGCTGACAGCTGCCTTCCATTTTTCAGGAGCTGAACAGAATCAACCTAGAATCCTCCAACTCAAAATATTCCTCCTTGAACACGGATTCTTCTATGTCTTACATTGACTCAGCTGTCATTTCACCAGATGCTGTCCCTCTTGGGTCAGGAACTGCCATCTTGTCTAAACAGGCTCAAAATAAACCAAAAACTGGGAGGAGTTTACTGGGGGGACCTGCAGCTTTGAGCCCACTGACTCCAAGGTAAGGCCTGGAGATAGACAATTCCTGTCTCCAGCTGTGCTGTTGATGCTGCTGCTTTTGATTTGAAGGAGGGAAAATGTCTGGTGCTGCACAGCATTACTCACATGTCTTAATATTATTTATACTACAATAAATAATGCTGCAGAAGCAAAAGCTAAAGAACTTCAATAACTTCTTTTGGTCCCATCTCTGCTGTTCTTTAAACATTTGGTAATTTTTATTAGAAGAGAGGAAGTGTTGGTTCAGTGTCTTGTTTATTGTGATGCTCACACTGGAAGAATCTTTAAAGGAGTATGTTTCTGCTTTGAACTAACTTTTTAAGAGCATGACTTGAAAAACAGCTCTCTTGGAAAGAGCTTGTAAATAAATGCTCCATCCTAGGTGCCATCTTATTTAAACAGTGTTCTGTTACAAGTCATTAACGCTTGGATGGTCTGTTTATGTTGGTAGTTGTGCAGGCAAAAGGTGATTATGTATTTTTCAATTTCAGGAAAAATAATACTTTCTATTCAAGTGTCTTTTGTAGAGGAGGATAGTAAGATATTAGAGGGTTAACTTTATTTCAGAACTACTTCATTGGGTTAAGTTACCCCTCTGGGTCTGTTTTAACCAGGCCAGCTCTCAAGCTTTAACATCCAGACCTTGACCCTTCCTCTTCCTTTTGTTCTCAGCTTTGGAATTTTGCCACTGGAAACTCCAAGCCCTGGGGATGGATCATATTTACAAAACTACACAAACTCTTCCTCTGTAATTGATGTGCCATCCACAGGAGCTCCTTCAAAGAAGGTATCTTGGGGTCTAGAATGTGATTGCTGTTCTAGGAATTTGACACTGCAGTGAACTTTGAAGGAAGAATCCATCATCCTGAGCTGTGCTGACAGGGAGGAGAACCCAACTTATCCACTGCTGACAAAATTAGTTTGGAAAAACAAACAGTTTGTCTGAGTGGGGTTGATTGCAGCCTCCTTTAGTTGTGAAAATGGTTTGGGTTAATGAAGTGAGAAATAAATTTATGTCTAATTCGTATTCAAAGCGATTTAAAACAACCTAACAACTTAGCCCTTAATAGCAACTATTTAATACAACAAAATAAAATTGGTCACCAGCTCAGGTATATTTATAGACTAATGAGGGGGCATTGTAATTTAACTACTACAACTGGTTTGAGTGTTGTCCTGAGAAAACTTCTTTAGACTTTTCTGAAGTGCTAGTTAAAATTTCTGTTACATTGAAACAACTGTTTCTAAAGCCTGGAAGGGTTTTAATTTGGGAAGTTTTCAGCTAACCAAGTGAGGCAGCACCAAAAAAAAATAGACCATATCTCAAGGAAAGACATCTGTGTTGTAAATATTTTAGCTTATCATGCTTTGGCTAGCAAAACAGATTTGTTTGCTCAACTTCAGTGTTGATGAGCAACAGTCTTTTATTTCCAGTGAAAAGAAGCCCTTGTTTCCCCACCCAGGATGCACAGGGATGTGCAGAGTGTTTAGCTGGTGTTGCTGGAGACAACCTGAGGAAGGTGCTGAACCTTCTGTCCACCTGCCATCAGGGTGTGCAAACACTGATGCTTTTAAACAACAAATGATTCCTAACTTTTCAGTCTGCAAGTGCAGTCTGAAGACAATCCAAACTTAGAGTTTTCACTTTACATTTTAAAAAATTAAGGTATTTTCAGGGGTGGTTGCAAATAATGCTGGAACCTCAAGTGAGCTGAAGCAGTTCTGGAATTCTAGTTTACAGACCAAAGTACTCAAAATCCTGCTGGTGTTCTCTGGAGGGCTGACTGAAAGAATGGTGCCATTTCACTCTTGTTTTGTGTAGAGGGAGCTAAAAACTGTCTTTTTTTACTCTGGAAGAAACTGCCATAGTTGCCATAGTGATAAATGAGAGGTGGAATGTTGATGACAGAAAGGAACAAATTGTTCTTAAACTAAAAACAAAAAAACTGAGGATTTTTCCCCTATATTTTTAGGAAACCTAGAAGTTGCATGAGGGATGTTAGTGTTTTATAGGTGGCCAACTGCTTCATAAAGTAAGAGCAAGTAATAATGTTGAGAGCAAGTAATAATGTTGAATTTCTCCAGAAGTAGAACTTGAATTTCCACATTTGATGCTCTGGACAAATCAGTGCTCAGCTGGCCTTGCCATTCTGTGAGTGAAATTTGGGAGCTGTTAAAAACTGTTTGTCTTACTGCCCCGATACATAGAAGAGTAAAAACCAGTGAGCAGATCTTCCTTTTTTTTCCCCTCTTTGGCCTGTGACTGGGAAGTCTGGGATCTCACTGCACGAGCTATGATGGTGTCCTGTCTCTGGACATCATCTGGATGTCATCTGGACATTACTGCAACACTTTCTCTCAGTTCTTAGTCCTTTTTTGTTGGTGTTGGCTTGGTTCTGGTCTGTGCTGACACAGCCTGCTGGAAGGCTGCTCCCCATGGCTGATCCAATTCCCATCCTGTAGTTGCTCAGGACCATCCAGTTTTCCACCATCCTTTCCTTTTAAAGAAAGCTTCCACACTGAATGTCAGTGACCCTGCAGTGGGCAGAAGGACAGGGTGTCAGCTTTCTTTAAAAGGCAGGGAGGAGAGGCCCTGTTCTGGATCCTTGACAAGAGCCCTACACCCACCTCAGACAGTGATTTTCTATCTGAACTTGTTCTGGGGTCTCAGATTCACAGTCGGGTTATCTCAGCTCTAAGTTCCCACACTTCAGCTGTGCCAGGGTGGGCATCCAAGTGCACATTTTAGTTCTCAGAAAACACGTGAAGATTTAACACCATGTTATGCTGCTAAGTCATGTTACATGATTGTAGAAAAAGTGTTTGCACACCATGACTCAGCTGACAAGCAGGAATGTGCTGCTCTGTGACAACCTGACTGTAGGTCTGTCTGTTAACTGCAGAATGCAGGTCCCTTTTGGATGAAGCAGTTTCTTTCTGTGTCTGTTCCAAAGGTTTATGCAGCAATGATTTCATTTGTGAAGTACTAATTTAATTTGTGAAATACTGATTTATGCTCTGGACAGGAGTGCTGAAGCTGAGCAGCAGGCTCAGATGTTGTACAGTGTGCACCTCCCTGAGGTGGCTGCCTGGCTTCTGGATCTGATTGTAATGTCATAATTCAAGAACCCTTTAAGATACATTTTATTGCCACTAGATGGAGATTTTGTATCTTTCAAATCATCTGCATCAAGTTGGTAAACTTGGTGTGATTGGCATTTTAACAGGTAGAACGAGCAAAGCTTTTGAGATGTGCTCCTTGGGGTGGGAGGAACCTTCGCCCTTTATTGAAAGAGTCTGTCTGACCTCATTGGTGTAGTGTTTGATAAGAGTGGATTTGGTTTGATAGAGCAGAGGTTGAGGCTTTTTAGTGGCATAATAACAAACCTGTAGAAACTTCGTGTTGTGCAGACTGTCAGCAGGATAAGCCAAGCTGGGACAAAGTCTGTCTTCTCCCAGAGTGGAAACAGCCGGGAAGTCACTCCAGTTCTTGTTGCACAAACACAGAGCTCTGGCCCACAGACAAGGTAGGGACAAAAAAAAGCCCAAGTTATCTTGGTATTACCTTTTGTATCTCTGTTCTTGAAGGGATTTGACTCTCTGCCCATCCTGTGCGGATGTTCCTGCAGAGTTCCTCTTGGGAAGAGGAAGAAGTGTGGGTTTTGTTAGGTAAAATAACTTCAGTGGCTGAGTAGGAGGCTCATGCATGGTGGGTGGACTCTGTTTTAAATCTCCTTTGCAGCTAAACCATTTCATCAATAAATTAACAAGGAGCTGGAAAGAAATTCTGCCACATCCTTAACTTGCACCAGGCAGATTTCTTATTTTCATCTCTTGACGTGGGAATAGCTGTGCTGACTCCAGCATGTGTGTTTAAAATGAAGATAAAAGCTATTAAAAAAAAAAAGCTAGAAAAGCTAAAAAAAAAAAGCTATTAAAAAGAGAGTGTGAAGAACTTGAGTTTTGAGTGTACTGTTTTGTTTTCAGTACAACACCTCAGGTATTGAGCCCAACAATTGCTGCTCCACCAAACGCGCTGCCTCGAAGAAGCTCTCGCCTGTTTACTAGTGATAGCTCCACAACAAAGGTAACAAACTCCATGGATTGGGCAAACCTGGGGGTTCCTTACCTGTGCTGCTGCTCATTTCCCCATTTACATAGCATTTCTAGCAGCTTCAGAACAAGTTCTGCATGAGCAGAAACATCTGGTTGTACGAAACGCGTCGTGATGCCAGAGTATGTTGGTTTTAAGTTCTTGAGTCCTCAGCTGAAATAGTAAAAAGAAGAGTCTCATGAACAAAAAAGTGATTCATGAACAAAAAAAACCCCTTTGTTTAAAAATTAACCACTAAACATATTCAATGAAATTACTGTATAATTAAAAGTCAAACAGCTGGGCATCATTGGTAAGGCTACAAAGAGGCGTAAATTTAACTTCTACACTTTCCAGTTTAGTGGAATTTCAAAGACCTTTTTAATGTGTAACTCTTGTTCTTCTTACCTGCAGGAAAACAGCAAAAAATTAAAAATGAAGTTTCCACCTAAGATTCCCAACAGAAAAACAAAAAGTAAAACAAATAAGGGAGGAATAACTCAACCCAACTTAAATGACAGTTTGGAAATCACCAAACTGGACTCTTCCATCATTTCAGAAGGGAAAATTTCCACTGTCACACCACAGATCCAGGCTTTTACTCTACAGAAGGCAGCAGCAGGTCTGTTTGAACACTCTTGGACTGTAGGAGAGTAAAATTTCATGTATATCTGTGTTAAGGAATGAAAACAAGGGTTTTTTTCCACTGTTTCTTTCTTGTGTAATTTAGCCTGCAGTTGCCACCTTTGTATAATTATAAGGACATTTAATTCAGTTTATTCTAGTTAACTTAAAAAGAACCTGTGAAGAAGTAGTAAAAAGTGGCAGGTTTTAAGAAGACTTATCTTCTCTGGTCTTTATTAGTGATTAAAATCTCTTCAGGCAAGATCCTTGGAAACTGATTCAGAGGAGCTACGAGTAACCCAGTCACCTTCCCTCCAAATTTGGTTTATGAAGTCTGTTCTCCTTTCATGTTTCCCCTTTTGAGTCTTTATTCAGATGGTCAGAAAACCCTAGGCAAACTGCTGAATTCCTCTCTTTTGGCTCAGTGATGTTTCCAGGCAGCAAGAAGATGTATCCATGGATACCAGACATGTGGAAACTGTGTTCAGGCCTAACAATGTTTGAATAGCTGCTGTAAATGCAAAAGTCCAGTTGCCCTGAACTGCAGAGTTTCTCTGCTGTTGGCTGAAGAAGTTGTTACTATCAGACTTTTAACCTTTGTCATGAAATATTCCTTCAGGAGTTTCCAAACACAGGCTTTTACACTCCTGAAAGAATTTCATCCATGAATTCAGTGGCAGTGCCTCCCAACATGAAGAACTGTTGGGATTCTTAAATCTCAGCTGTCTTTTTTTTCCCCCCCCCCCCCCACTTTTTATTTATTGTATTTTTCTCCTAGAAGGTTTGATGAGTCTTCTCCGTGACATGGGGAAAGGTTATTTAGCCTTGTGTTCCTACAACTGCAAAGAAGCAATCAATATTTTGAGCCATTTACCATCCCACCACTACAACACTGGCTGGGTGCTGTGCCAAATTGGGAGAGCTTACTTTGAGCTTGCAGAATACATGCAGGTAAGAACTGGGCCTGGGTTGGTTCTTATGCTTTTCACTTTGAAATAATTTGCCCCAAACCTGCAGACTTCCTGCAACAACTGTGGGAAGTTTACAGTTGGGATAAATGGATAAATGTAGAAGGTATAGCTGGGATGGATATAAATATTTAATCTGCATCAAGAGTCATTGAGCTTCCTTGGGGAGCAATTTAAGTTGCACTTAAATTGCTCTTAATGTTTCCTTTTGCATAGAGCTGTTGGGGTCTCCTCCCTCTCTCTCCCCACCTGCACTCACAGCTGTGCTGATGGAATTTTCCTGCAACGTTATAAATCAGAGCAGTGAAACAGCTGGAGTTCTGCTCACCCTTGTTAGTTAATGTAGATCACATCCATGAGCTCGTTGGCTTTGCAGCCTCAGGAATGGCAACATTGGCACAACTCTCCCAGCCTTTCCTCACAGGCAGATGCTCCAGCCCCCTCAGCATCTCAGTGCCCTGGGCTGGACTCTCTCCAGCAGCTCCTTGTCCTTCTGGAACTGGGCAGCCCAGCACTGGGCCCAGTTCTCCAGCTGGGGCCTCCCCAGGGCACAGCAGAGGGGCAGGAGAACCTCCCTGACCTGCTGGCCACGCTCTTCTTGATGCCCCCCAGGATGTCATTGGCCTTCTTGGCCACGAGGGTCTAACCTTGACCTGTGTGCTCTGCTTTGGTGGGTGGAATTTTAATTTTAATTTCTGTTCTTAGGCTGAGAGAATATTTTCAGAAGTAAGGAGGATTGAGAACTACAGAGTGGAAGGCATGGAGATCTACTCGACTACTCTGTGGCATCTGCAGAAAGATGTTGCACTCTCAGTTCTTTCAAAGGATTTGACAGACATGGATAAAAACTCACCAGAGGTATAAGATGCTGTGGTAGTGAATGAGATGGGAAACTGTAGGTGGCAAAATCAGGGATTTGGAGCAAAGCTCTGAACCCTCATCTAGTTCAGGTGTATTCTCCTGTGGGAACTGCAGGGCAGAAGTGGAGAAGGAGGTGGCAGGATTGTCTGTTGAACTGATGATGCCTGAAAGGGCTTCTTAAAATTAGAATATCAGCTTAAATGGAACAGGGTGAAACACCTTATCTCTTAATGGTTATTTACACTTGTATTGGCACCATCCATCCAGGAAGATCATGGGTGAGTCAGTCCCTTCTACTGCTGCCAGTGTGTGAAGATAAGAATATATTTTTCCTGTGCCACCTTTTAATTGCTGCAGTTAATTCACTGGCATTTAGAACATTTTTGCTCTAGTTTTTGTTTTCCAACAGAACACTTCACCAAGTCCATTAAACTGCAGAGTGTATGGTAACAAAGTCATGATATGCAAAAGCCAGACATCTTGTAAAAGTAATAGATGTGTGAGTTTATTAATGTCTTCTTAACAGAGTTAAGGAAACTGTCAATTATATTGTTTGTTTTTTAATTGGAGGAGAGAATCCTGTTGTCTTACTACCTTTCCTAATAGTGGGGAAATCCAAACCAATGAAGCAGTTGGTAGTGGCAGAGAGGAAGGCTGGAGAGAAAAAAGTACAGATTCTAATACAGGGAGTGGAGAACAGTCAAATGATTTGGAAGTGATGCTGAAAATTTAGGAAAGCAAGGGAGCCTGGGCTGGGATGCTCTACAATCTAAGCAGGAGGGAAAGAGGAGGTTGCTGCTAAAATTGTCACTCTGCAGGTTTCCAAATTTGCCAGCTGGAGGGAGCTGAAGAGTGAAAGTGAATGTATCCTCTCCCCCTTCAGGATTCTGAAATAGCCAAGATGTTTTTATTTCTATCTTTTTCAACAGCTTCAAAAGCCTTAGTCATTAGTCATCAAAGTACCTCATTTGCACAAATTTTTGGGTGTCCTTAGATTCTTGATTTCTCTACTTCAGCTTGTCTGACTCCAAGGTGTGTTTAGGCCTGTCTGCCTCTCAGGAATGAGACTTAACCAACTGGTTTTGTTGTTGTTGTTGTTGTTATCATTATTGTTAAATTGAGGGGGAAGTTTATGTATAATTGTGCAAATGAGCATGGGGGGAAAAAAAATCAGTTCAGCTCAAACTGAGCTGTAAAAAGCTTGTTCATTTGGCACTGCTGGTTTTCCTAGGCTTGGTGTGCTGCTGGAAACTGCTTCAGCCTGCAACGAGAGCATGACATTGCCATCAAGTTCTTCCAGAGAGCCATTCAAGTTGATCCAAACTATGCTTATGCCTACACCCTGCTGGGACATGAGTTTGTGCTGACAGAAGAACTGGACAAAGCATTAGCTTGTTTCAGAAATGCCATCAGAGTCAACCCCAGACACTACAACGCATGGTAGGTGTTTCTCTTTTCCCCTCTCCTATTGCATGTGATCCAGAACTTCTCTTGGAGAGAACATCTCCCAGATGCTGTCACTGCTGTTGCTTCCCTACCACTGCAAGGAGGGAGCAGAGCTGTTTCTGCAGAACATGTTGGCTTCATCTGTTTCATAAACATTCAATTTCCCAAGGAGCAAAAAATGGGAGCTTTTTTGGTTTCCACAGATCTTGGCTCTGTTACCCCAGTTGTTTTGTTCCTCTTTGCAGCACTCCTCATGTGTCTAAGTGATCTTCAGTTGCAGCTGGACAGATGAGATCTGCCCTAAGATAGAGTCAGTTTCTTACAGCTTTTTCTGTGGACAAAATATCTAAAGTAGTAAAAGTCAGATCTGCTAGTGAGGTCACTTCACCTTGAGAAACATTTTGCCTCTTGTTTGTAGCTCTTTTAGCCAGTCCTCCTGTGTATCAGGTATCAATTCTTCACACTACCCAACTGAACAAAAAAATACTATTTTAGACATAGCTTTTTCCCCACAAGGCATCATTTCCCACCCTGGATGGGGTTGACAAGACCCTAGGCAGTTTCTGCCAGGTCATACTCAGGAAAGTCAGTTGGGATTTAGAATAGAGTCTTAATGAACAGAATTGTTTTTCTGCTTGCAGGTATGGGCTGGGAATGATTTATTACAAACAGGAAAAATTCAGTCTAGCAGAAATGCATTTCCAGAAAGCACTTGATATCAATCCTCAGAGCTCAGTCTTACTGTGTCACATTGGAGTTGTAAGTAGATTGCACTTCACTCTGTCCTTGCTGTGTTTGAATCTGCTTCTCTTCTTTTGCAGTAGAAAAAGAATGCTGAACTTTTTTTAAGCAAAAAATCCCAGGGAATTTCAAGGAATTGGAAGTGAACTAATAACCAGAGTATTAATGTGTCAGAAAACAAACCCTCCTCTTTCTAAACTACTTTTAGTACTGAAATGATACTATGGGGTCATGTTGGTGGGTCAGCCAAAACAGGAGTGCTATGGAGATCAAGATGGTGTGAAGCAAATGTGAACAGGGTATTTCTAGGGTTTGTTAATACTTGATACATAAGAAATGAAGCTGCTGTTGCATGCACTTGGAGCAGCACTTCAGTTGTGTGCAGCTTTGCTCTGGCTCTCTGCCCACATTGCCCTCCTTCCAGGCACTTGTAGGTGTGACAACTGAAGCCTCTTGATGCCAAGTGGAGGTTAAGCACCAGGCAGTCACTTCAGCCAGCATCTGTTTAATTACATTTACAAAGCTAATTGAGCATCTTGGTCCTTTATCCACCTGCATTCCTGAGAAAGCAGCAGCCTCACTCAAGCCAGTGCTTGCTTGCCAAGTTGGGAAGCAGTTCTTGGGTCTTTGTGCAGGAGACCTCAGGCTGTGGCAGTGGGATGGGTGGTCACCTGCTGGCATTCATTCCCCTTCCCTGTGGCAGCAAAGCTGTGTCAGATTCCACAGGGATGGTGGCTGCTTCTCACTTCCATGTTGAGAAGGGTGTGGAGTTCACTCCTGGCCAAAGGTGAAATGATTTCTGTAAGCCACTGGGTGGGGAGAACCTTCTGAGGGGAAGTCATCTTCCTGTAAGAAAATGCCTGGTAACACTTGATCTAGAATTAGCTAAATATTTTTATTTTAAAGGAACAGATTGTGTGAATGCAGCCAAATGGATCTGTGTTTGTCTGGCAGGTGAGCTGTTATTTTCCTTTTTCAAATTGTTCTCTCTTTCTGCAACAGGTCCAGCATGCACTGAAAAAATCTGAAAAGGCTTTGGATACTTTAAACAAAGCTATTAACATTGACCCCAAGAACCCACTATGCAAATTCCATAGAGCTTCTGTATTGTTTGCAAATGAAAAATACAAGGTAAGATTTAGTACCTATAGACAACCATAAATTGAGAGTCAAGGATTAGTTTAAAAGTAAAGCAGAAGTTGGACTAAACATTTTGGGCTTCAAATGCCCAATATATCTCTAGTCATCACTTGGAAAAGTCCACAGACATGTATCTGAGACCAGAACCTCTCAAAAGCACAGTTTTGAGGGCAGGACATCAGCACAAAACACACCAGTGTTCTTCCTTTTTCAGAAAGTGAGGGTGTTGAAGAAAGGGCTCAAGGTAAAACCCCTGTCAGCTTCTTGTCTTCTACCCTGTTGTGCCTTGTTGGGGCATTTCATGTCAGAGTTGTTAGATGGGAGAGCAAAGCCAAATAAACTTGCTCTTTCTGTACCTGTGGGGCTATAACAAGCTCCAGGCTTTTAACTGAGAAACTAATACAAGGAATTCTAGAAGCTTCTCATGAGATGGTTCTAGTTCTTGGTGGACTATACTGGATGTAAATGACAGAATTAGGGTTTTTTTGGTTTCACATTAGTGCTAAATTACAGTTGTGATGTCCTGACTGACTGGTTGCAGACTGCCAGCTTGTACTGACCTCTTTTTTTCCTTCCTCTTTAGTCTGCTTTACAAGAACTTGAAGAACTGAAACAGATTGTTCCCAAAGAGTCTCTTGTTTACTTTTTAATAGGAAAGGTAGGTAAAACCTAAGTCCTTTGCTGCAGAAACTTAGGCCTAATGAGCAAAGTTGGTATCTGTCACCAGGCTGCTTCCACTTGGAGCAATATTCTAAAAATTCCCAAAACTTTAAATAAGATTTCCTGCCCACAGCTTTATCATCTATCAGCTTTTAAATGCAAGAGACAGTTATTACTGGAGAAGCCTTCAGCTCCCTTTTAAACAGCCCTGAGTAAAAACAACCCAAGCCAGTGTTAGTCTTTGCCTGCTTTGATTTCACCACTGAAACCTGAAAGGTAATTAATTTTATAAAGAAATTGATCCTGATAAAGATACTTCACTGAGAAGAGAGAGAGGGGTTGTGCACACATAGATCTTTCTCTGACAATGCACTTGTGTCAAGGCTTCATTCAATAGAATGATAGATACCATGGCAGTGATGTGATTGATGGAGATCCTTTAAATCATAGAATGGTTTGGGTTGAAGGGACCTTAAAGCTCATCTAGATCCAACCCCTGCATGGGCAGGGACACCTCCCACCAGTCCAGGTTGCTCCAAGCCCCAGGGATGGCAAGAGGTAAAAGGATTTGTGCTGAATTTTTTTGGCTGATGTTTGTCCAGGAGCAGCTGGATCTTAAATTGATGTTGGAGTTTCCATGTCTGGACAAACTTAAGCATTTAAATTGTGAAAGCATTTAACACAGATAAATTAATTGCTGGGTGGATTTGGGGTGACAGTGACTCAAGGAATTAAAGGAGTGGGGAAGCTGAAACCAGACATGCACACTAATAGCTGTTACACCACCCTGCTTATATTTATATCCATAAAGAAGGTCCACCTCCTTATGACTTGAATCTGTCAGCTGCTGGTTTCATTTTCATCTCCCTGAGTTGGAAATAGAAACACTTGCTCACTCTTTCTACACTTCTTTTCTGTTTCCCCTGAGACTTGTATAAGGGCTCTCTCATACCTGCCCTCTGGTTTTCATCAGAGATCAGTTCACTCTGGTTTGGTGTTTGTTGTCCAGACTTTCAAATAACAACTTCATGTAAGTGTAGCCTTTTCTGCTTTTCGTTTAGGTTTATAAAAAACTGGGTCAGACACATTTGGCCCTAATGAATTTCTCATGGGCAATGGACTTAGATCCCAAAGGAGCCAATAACCAGATCAAAGAGGCCATTGACAAACGTTACCTTCCAGATGATGAGGAGCCAATCACTCAAGAAGAGCAAATCAGTGAATGTTACCCCTATGAATCAGGTTTGTATTTCCAACCCTTTGTCATTCAAGGAGACCCTTCCACTTAGGTGGTGGGAAGAATCCCAGATTTCATGAGGGGAAACTCCCTGCTCCACCTGGCTGCTCAGCAACTCCAGGGGCTCTTCAGTGAGAAGAATTCACTCATGCTTCCTCCATGACTTTCCTTTAGAATCTATAGATGGAGTAGGACAGAAATAATGACTACTGTAAATTCCTACCAACCATGGTTGGCCAATAGTGTCCCAGGAGAGCAAGATGTTCCCAGAGCTGCAAGTCTTCCCTCACAGAAGCATCACATCATTCCAAGATACCTGAATGGCAACTGAGCCTTTGTCAAAAGTTAAACAAACAGGATATTGGGTAAAAATAAAATATTTCATCTGCTAAACCTACAAGGTAACTTTTGATGAAGGTCATGGAAGCAGTTTGATTTGAATCCAGAGAAAATAAAACACTCCTGGTTATATTTGGGAATAATCCACAAAAATGGCCTGGGTTTCAGTTCTCTCTCAGCTTTTTGTTCTGAGCTAAAACTCCAGGAGGCAGGGGTAGCTCTGTGAGGAACAGTCACAAATATTGATCACTTTGCTACAGACTGAAATAGTGACAGAAAATAAATACTAAGAGGCAGTTTAATTCTGTTCCTTCAAAGAAGAAAAGCCAGCAGGTTTGGGATTCTTATTAGATGTGTTGTGAGCTGCAATCCTCAATCTCCAGCTGTCACATTTTCCTTCTGTGTATCATGTTGATGATGATTGATCCTGTTCACAGTGTGCTTTAGGATACTGGAAATTGATCCTGCACTTCCTGAAGGATCAGGTGTTCTGGGTTTTTTTCTCTCTGTGCTGTTGAATTTGGGCTCAATTTAGACCAGTCTCACTGGGGCCTGAGCACGTTTCTGACCAGAAGATGGAGACAGAGCTCTGCAACTTCTCAGCAACACCAAAGCAGTTAAAAATAAAATAAAGAAATAACTCACACACACACACAAAACTCAATATTACAAATAAACATAAAATAAAGCAGTGTCAAGCTGTGTGGAAGCAGTTTCCCTGCCTCTGCAGAGAACATGTAGAAAGAGTTTCACAGTCTCGGCTCAATGACTTCCACAATCCCTGAGAAAAGGTCAATTCAGGCACTACTTGGGGTAGGGGGCATGGATTTATGGGCTAGTGTGAGCCCTTCTGGGCAATAAAGCCTCGTGTCCATTGCACAGAAACCTGTGAAATGTTTGTATTCAAGCAATAAAAGGCATCTGTGTTTCTCCAGGGAACAACTTTGGGAATTGACAATATGCTAAACTGTCCTAGGGGAAGCAGACTCAAGTTCATTCCTGTGTGTGAAGAACCAACCACCATTAGATATTTACCTTAGTTGTAATTCTAACAAGCACAGAAGTGAAATATTGTAGGGTCTCTTCTCAGTACATCCACATTTATCCTGCCTTTAATCAAAAACCAGTAGGAATCCTGTGTTCCTGGAAGCTCTGGGCTGGCCATCCTCTGAGCTGAGTGCCCAGGGGAATTCTGCAGCATCAGAAACATCTGCAAAGCACTTTTCTTGCCATGGACCTGACTCAGTTCTTTGTCAGGGAAGAAGGGGGCAAGTAGAGGCTGGTTATAAATGGTGTGGCCAGAGTGGATAACTAGTGTGGGCGTTTCAGGAGCTGGGGTGTGTGAAGGAGTGGGAAGGTTAAATCATTCCCAAGGCAGTTTTGGCTCCTTCCATTTTCAATCCCTAACTGGGTGTCCAGGATTGCAGGTTTTTAGCAGAAGAGGGCTAAGGTGGCATCTTTATCAGTTTGTACTGCAGGTTAATTCCTTCCCAAGGACATTTCTTTGGATTTCTTTAGGCTGGCAGGAACCCGTGTATGAGAAGGAAAAAGGGAAAACCCACATGGCTTTAAAGCACTTTGAGGAGTGTCCTGGTTTGAGCCAGGATGAAGCCAGGACAAGGAGAAACCCAAACCCCTCAGTGCTGTTTGTGGGGGGAATCTTTGCCCTGAAGCAGCCTGGGAGTGCTTGACCACTTTGTGTTTCTTTCTCTTTCCAGTTGGCACAGATGAGTCCCAGGAGAGCAGCATGACTGATGCAGATGACACGCAGCTCCACGCAGTTGAAAGTGATGAATTTTAACCTCTAGAAGCCAGAATCTGAGCTTGAGTGTGTGACTGGTCCTGTTGTGTTCTCCCCTCCCTTCTCATCCTGGGTCTTCACATCACTGAGCCAGCATTGTCGTTGCTCTCCACTGACACCTTGAGTGTCCCACTCAGACTGGACACAGAGTTAATGGCAGTGCAATATTCAGCTGCTACTGAGTCTGACTCATTGGCTCTTACACATTTATGAACGTGACTGAGGAGGAAATGCTGGTTTTGGACTCCCCTTGGCTGGAAAAAAAAAATATATATCATGGAAGAAAAGCCTTGTGGTTTGCTGGAAACACCAGTAGATGTGGGGATGGTACTAATGAAGCAGTGTCTTGTTCTTTTTTTTTCCAGAAATGTGTCTTAGTTTGGTTCTTTCTTGGTGAGCAGAGTGCTGAACCTCATTTCCAAGTTCTTCAAGGACAGTGTTGACAAATGCAGGCTGTTCAGAAGACTTTGGCCTATTGTAGTGTCACTTAAATGCCAGGAATGTACGTGACCTTAAAGCTGCAGTGTCTCCAGTGAACAAACAGTGCACAGGGCTGGGAGTGTGTCAGACCACACAACATAGCCCCATGTCCCTCCTTAGAATGCAGACTTGGTGGAAACATGGCAGGAGAATCACAGTGCAGAATCAAAGCTTTCATTCCATGCTTTCACCTTCTAACAGAATTAATTTATTCACCTCCTTCTCTGAAAGGTCAGTGTTTACTTTGGGTGTCAAAGAGACAAGGCAGCACCACCTTGCTTCATTTTTGGGGTTGTTTCTTTTTTTCCTCACACACCCTTTGACTTTGTTCTTCCTCTCTTTAAGAATAAAAATGAATAAAGGGCAGATCAAGAGAGAAATGTAGCCACAGCTGTCATGTGAAAACATCAACCCCTTCCTCCAGAGAGACTGGGAAGACCATGGAAGCCTTAATACAATCAGAACCTTACAGTCCAAACGCATCAATTATTTCAGATTAGGATCATTTTAGAAACTGGTTTGTAAAGTGTGGTCCAAGCAGGATGCAGAAATGTGCAATTATCTGTCTTTTGGGGGGGGGGTTGGGTTTCTTTTTTGTTGGGTTTGGTTGGTTTTTTTTTTAAGCTGTTCTTGAAGATTCTCACTCTAGGAACACTTTCCTCTTCCATAGAGGCTGCTTCTGTGAGAAGAAAGCTCCTCACATTAATGAGTCCCAAATTCTCTTTCTCTGTAGCAACAATTGGTGCCCTTGATGCAGTGATAATAAAGAAAGTATCTGGTATAAGCAGTTTTAAAGAGCAATTGATGTATAATAAATTGGGAATGATACCAATTTCATAGCACCATATTTGTTGTGAACAGTCTTCATGTTTGGGGTTGTTTGGGTTGTGGGTTTTTTTTAATATATTGGGTTTTAGGGGTCTTTTTGCCTTTAGAACTTCATTTTTTTTTACATTCTGTCCTTGTCTTACCCTAGCACATCTTCTGTCACAGCTCTTCTCTGGTCATGAGCCCCATGGACACTTTTATCATCTGAAAAATAATCCCCAAGTGCTGAGCAAAGATATAATTCTCTGATTTGGGGGTTTCTTTTGAGAGTTAGGAGGATAAGCAGTGAGAAAAAAACAGGCCTAAAGTCCCCTAATGGCATGAAAAGCAATTTCTAAACTCTGAGGAATGATACTGAAGGAGCTTTGTGCCTCTGCCATGTACTTGGGATCAGCTTGTGTCTGGAAGGTGGATGAACTGACTGGAAAATCACGTTTCAGCTGACTTGTGCCCAATCTGGCACTGCTTTTTGTGGCCATGGGTCTGCTGGGATGCTTCCCTGTCCTGGTGAGTCTTCCCCGAGGAAGACACGGGGCTCAAATCTCCTCCCAGGAGCTGATCTGCATCTGCCACAGATTTTGGAATCCCCCCACGTTGCTCCTGAGCTCCCTCTGTCCATCCCTGTCCAGCCTGTTTTTCTCCTCCAGCCACCCAGTGTTTGCAGCTTCCCAGCACATCCCAAGGAGGAGCTTCCAAGCAGCACCTCAGCACAAGGTCTGCAGGCAAGTTCATGTGGATGCCACCAATTAACATGTTAATTGGCTTCCTTTTGGCTCCCAACATATTTCCTAAGCAAAAAGCAGGATTAAACAGGTGCTGCTGTCAATTCTTCTCCATAACAAATGCTGCTGCTTCCACTGGAAGCCAGAGATCCAGGAAATAAAGTGGCTTTTTTTCCCTTTTTGTTCTCAAAAAATTGCCAACAATTGTCCTAAAACTTTCAACACCTTGGGAAGAGACTCCAGCTGGGTTGAGAACCCAGCTGGGATGTTACAAAGGTCCTCACACTCCCTGGGGGATTTAATACTCATTTATATTTACATCCTACCTTAAAGTGATTTTTCTTTTCTCCCAAGAATCTCAAGTAACATTTAACCTGATGCTGCCAACTTGACCTTCTCAAGAGCTCCATAAAGTGAGTATTTAATCAATAAAATGTTGGCTCTCCTGGAAGAGGGGCAGGAAACAGCCAAGGCAGAGCAAATTGTGTGTTCCCTGAAAAGAACTGGGGAACAGTCATTTTCTTACAACTAAACTATGGGAAAATGCAAAGTGTGGGTGTGGTGGGTCCTGTTTATATTGAAACCATGGAATTTGTCTTTTTCCTTTATTGGTTTTGTGTTTTTTTTTTCCTTTTCCTGATTTTTTATTTCCAAAATTGTACAGTCTTAGGAGGAAAAAAAAAAAAACCAAACCAAACAAACAACCCAACAAGTCTTTTCTGTTAGTATATTTGCAATTCATTAAAGGATGTGGGAAATCCAAATAAACTGCTTTTAAAAGCAGGTTTAGCCCCAGATGCTTTGGGTCAGTGTTGGGATTTATCCTTCACGAGATGGGTGAGGGCAGAGGAGCTGGAGAGAAGGTTGAGGATGCACCTTGGAGTAGAAGGGGGCTGGTTTCTGTCCTGCTGCTGGGGTCACCTGCTCCTGGGCTGGAGAATTTGGGGTGAGGGGTGGGATGTTACAGCCAGTATTGGGGACAGGCAGAGACATGTCAAAAAATGTTTCATTATCAGTTCACATCCTGCAGGTCGATGGGAGATCCAGTGAGTTCCCAGGTATGGAGGAGATTATTTGTTTTAGTTTTTATTCTGCCTTCCATAACAGCAGTGCCTGAAGGGGCTCCAGGAAAGCTGGGGAGGGGCTTGGGACAAGGGCAGGGAGGGAGAGGACAAGGGGGGATGGATTAAAACTGGAAGAGGGAGATTGAGGTGAGACATGAGGAGGAAATTCTTTGCTGTGAGGGTGGTGAGACCCTGGCCCAGGTTGCCCAGGGAAGCTGTGGCTGCCCCATCCCTGGCAGTGTTGAAGGGCAGGTTGGATGGGGCTTGGAGCAGCCTGGGCTGGTGGGAGGTGTCCCTGCCCATGCAGGGGTTGGAACTAGATGACCTTTAAGGTCCTTCCAACCCAAACCATTCTGTGAGTCTACAACATGGTTCAGTGGTGGGCTTGGCAGTTTGGGAGGTTACCTGTTGGACTTGATGGTCCTAAAGGTCCTTCCCAACCTAAACAATCCAATGATGCTGTGACATTGTGGCTGCAGCTGTTGGTGCCTCAGCAGAGAAACCATCACAGACCTGGAGGGAAAGCTCACCAGGCTTGTGGCTGTGCAGGAATTCCTCTTGGATTCAAGCTTCTAACCCTCCCTTTCACCCACTATATTAACCTAATCCAGTAATTTTTTGAAAGCCAAATCTGGCTGTAAAAGTGACCCTGCATTTAACCCTTTCCCACACCAAGTTACCTCCCCCTTTTCCCCTCCTGTTTCTTTGACTCCTGGACTTGGATGCCCGTTTCCACGCACAGGTTCAGTTCCCTGCTCCACAACCGATTTCCCACTCTGCTTTCCACAGGAGAGCAGGGTTATTTTTCCTGTGTCTGGGCTCTAGTTTTCTCTGGCTCTGCTCAAGCCCCCCGGGATTTGGGCTGGACGCTTCCTAGTGGTGAAACGCAGCTTTGCTGCTGGCAGGCTGAGCTTTGGGTGCCTCCAGAGAAAGGCAAAGCCCTCATGAAATGTGACTTGAAAGATGAACGCTTCATTCTGTGCCTGAATCACAGCGAAGGCTGAGAGCTGGGAGCACCTCAGGAGTTCCAGCTTGGGAATATTTTTGGCAGCTGGTCTTTACAAACACCTACAACTTAGTTACTGGGTTGAGCTTCATCCTGTTTGCATCAGTGACTTTGTTGCTGCATCATCTCTATGTTATGTGTCCCTTTGTCCCAGGTAGTGAGGTTATTTGAGCAAGTCCTGGTCCTGGAGCAGGCACTGGTTCATTTTTTCACACTGAACTGGTTCAGTTTCTTAAAAAGGAGCAGAAGAACAGGGTCTCTAAGGCAGGAAGCCCCATGTTCCTGATCCTCAGAGGAGCAGGGTTTGAAATTACAGAGAATAAGACTTTCCCTGTTGCCTTCACTGATCTGCTTCTCAAATCAGTGTTTGTGGAGCACCTGATCTCTCAGTTCTGGGTCCTGCTCCTGTATAAACCTTGGGAGATGTTCCCCACTTTGTGATTCCACAGCAGGAGGCAGCAGGGACAGGAGGGGACCTGGTCCCTTGCCTGGGGTGGCAGCTACAGACCCAGACAGCAGACACCTCTGTGTCCTCACCTCCAGCTGGGCAGAGCCACAAACTGGGAATGCTGGACCCTGAACAGCTGGTGGAGGTGGAAGCAGGATGGATGAGGAGAGGATGAAGGAGACTGAGGAGCTGTGGCAGCAGCTGCAGCAGAGAGGTGAGACTAATGAGATCAGGGGAGCGGGCACGGCAGGGTGACCATTCCCCCCTCCAGAGCCAGTTGGATTCACCCTGGATTGGGCCAATCTGGAGCTGCTTTGGGTTCCTCAGGGCTTCAGCAGACGTGATGCTCAGCAACCCTTGCTCCTCTGCAGCCTCATGGCACAGGTGAACGTGGACACTGGTGGCTTCTGTGTCCACTGGTGTCCAAACATCCATGACTCTGACTGCATTCCTCGTCCATCCATCGGGGCTTTGTGGGCTCCAGCCCCCCCCTCATGTGATACTCTGGCCCATTCTCATCTGGAACCTGCCCTCCTGGCCCAGACTATTTTATTTGGCCTTAAGGGTTGGGAAGGATTTCAAATATCCTGAAAGGAAGGATTAGAAATGCTTCCCAGATCAGGAAAACAACACTTTGGAAGGTAAATTCCATCAAAACCACCCCAGAAAAACCACGTCCAGGAAGGAGCCACAAGTTTCTTTCTGACAATTTTTACATCCAGACATTTCATCAGTTAAAAATCTGCTGTTTCAACATCCAGCAGTTTCTCCACGTGTGTGTGGAACACCAACAAGTCTTTGTTGTGGGGAAAGTGAATTTAAGAAGGCCAGAGGATTTTCTTTGCCACTTTCTGCCTCTCTTGGTTCCTCGTGTGTCTCAGCAGATTTAGAAAAAGGCACTTTCTGGTGGGTGGTTCTCAGACCCAGAGTGGAGGGCACTTTGCACCCACTTTTAAAGCACTTTGTTGAGGCAAACTGCTGCTCCTGGCAATCCCTGGGGGATGTTCTGGGTTCTCCTGGATAACCAGGAAAAACAGCCTGGTTGCAACCACCATAGGAAACCCACCTTCCCCAGGGAAGGAGAGGCAGAGGTGGGTGTTGGGTCAGGGTGTCTCTGAGGTTTTATTTCGAATTAGAGGAGTTTGGCCACTATATTGGGTCGGGCCAGAAGTTCCTCCCGTGTCCATCCACCCTGCAGCAGGAGTGGTGGTGGAAAAATTCATGTTGTATTTTAAAACTGAAGATACTTGCTGCAGGGGAAAAGACTGGATCAAATCATGTGTGGATGGTGATCCTCTGACAGAGGAGGGGGTCTCCTGCCTCTCAAAGATGAGTGAATTCAGCTACACCTCAGGGTGTTGTGGTGTCCATCATCCTGTGGATGGACCTACCTGGACTTGGAGGAGGTGCAGGGGCAAGAACCCACAGCTAAAACCCATCAGGGCTGAGCTTGTTTCAGGAGTCAGAAATGGGACTTTCTTCCTTGGATCCATCCAGCAGAACTCACCTTTGCTCAGATGTTGGATGTGGGATCCCAGGGATTCCTGGGAGGAACAGGGCACTGAGGCCCAGGGTGTCATCCCTGAGGTTGATGCTGTTGTTGGTGTATCCAGAGCACCTCGAACATCCTCTCTGCTGTCCCAAAGGAAAACGGGGACCCTTGTTGCACAGAAGGAACCTCAGCAAAAAGCAAAGGAGTTTGTCTTCTCCTTGGCCTACGGGAGGTGGAGTCGTGCCTCTTGTTGGAGGGAAACTCGGCCCATCCCTGGGATAAAAGCTGAAAGACAAAGTAAAAAGCAAGAGAGGAAACAACAGAATGAAGAGCAGCTGGTGGGCCTGGTGTCACCTGTGTGGGCCTGGTGTCACCTGTGGGACAGGGACCCTGTGTCACCTGTGGGTCACGGGCCCAGTGTCACCTGTGGGACGTGGACCCTTGTCACCTGTGGGTCATGGGTCTGGTGTCACCTGTGAGACATGGACCCTGTGTCACCTGTGGGTCACGGGCCCAGTGTCACCTGTGGGACAGGGACCCTGTGTCACCTGTGGGTCATGGGTCTGGTGTCACCTGTGGGACATGGACCCTGTGTCACCTGTGGGTCAGGGCTCCTCTGTCCCGTACGGGACCCCCTGTCGCCCACGGCTCACGAGTGGCCTGTGCCCCGCGAGACCTCCCGCACCCGTGGTGGGTGACGATCCGCGGTCACCCGCGGGGCAGCCGGGCCCCCCGCAGCCCCCTCCTCACCCCGCAGCTCCCCCGCGGCCAGGCCGCCCGCCGGTCCCGCGGCCCGTGCGGCCCCGCGGCTGCCCCGGGAGGCGGCCCAACAGCCCGGGGGCTCGGGCGGGGGCTGGGCGGGGGGTGCGGGGGGTCGCGGGGTGCGGGGGGGGGTGCCGGGCAGGGGTCGAGCCGCGGCACCGCATCAATCACCGCTCGGCCCCGCCCCCCCGGGCGCTGATTGACGCGCCGCTGACCAATGGGGAGGGCCCATGCCCCGCGCGCAGCCAATGGGCGCGGGGGCGGGCGGAAGGGCCCCGCGGGAGCTGGCGGAGGGCGCAGGTAGGTGCGGGGCGCGGCGGTGCGGGGCGGCGGGGGGGGCAGGGCGAGGGGGCCGACACCCCCGCACACACCCCCCCCCCCCCCCCCTCCGCTCCCCCGCCTGCGGGCGCAGCCAGGCCGAGTGGCCCGGCCCCCCCTTCCCCACCGACGCCGTCCCGCAACTTGGGCTGCGGGAGCCGGGCCGCGGCGGGGCTTGGCGGGGCTTGGGGGGGGGGGTTCCTCCCGCTCGGGGAGTTGCGGGCCGGGGCTTGCTGCGGGGTTGGGGGGGGGGGGCGGCCGCAGGGCCCGGGGAGAGCTCCGCCCCGCCGCGCTGCCCGGGGGGGCCGGGCCGGCTCGGTGCGGAGCGAGGACCCCCCCCCCCCCCCCCCCCCCTCTCCCGCCCCGAGCCTCCATTTTAGCCCGGGGAAGCGAAGCTGGGCCGGGGGCCTCGCTAGAAGCGTTCAGGGGTGGCAGCCCCCGCTCCCCGCACCCCTGGCCCGGCCTTTGGGCCCGGGATGGAGGTACATGGGGTACGGAAGAGGCGGGCTCGGCGTGCGGGGCCGTGCGTGCGTGTGTGTGACCCCACACCCCCCCTGTGTGTGTGTGAGACCCCACACCCCCCCGTGTGTGTGTGTGTGTGAGACCCCACACCCCCCCACACTTCTCCTGACAACCTTTTCTTTCCTCAGGTCTTGGGTTTTTCTCCCTCCTCGAAGACATAAATCAGAAACTTGCAGCTCTCGCGGGTGTCGGGAGAGGCTGGAAGGATCCGAGGGGCCTCCTCGCCGTGCCCCGCCTGACCCGGACCCCGCTGCTGAGGATGGGCCTGGACAAGATGCCCCGCAAGGTACGACCACCCCGCGGGCGCCCCTGGTGCCCCCCGGCGCGGCCAGGCCGAGCTCAGGGCACCCCCAGCCCTGCCAGGTCAGAGTTTCCAGGTGGTGGTTCAGTTTCTGAGGGGGTGGGTCTGGAGCCCTGCACGGCGCTTCTCGGCAGGTGTGTAAGTTTTAAGATGGAGGTCTGGGAGCGTGGCTGGGAACGTGGGTTCGTTCTGTGTTTGTACGAGGGGTTTTGCTCTCCCAAACTGTTGCAGTGCCCCTGTGCAGGGAGGAGATGTGTAGCCTCCTCTTGGGAGCGTGTGTGTGTATTTCCTGGTATTAGCTGTCCTTGCACGCAGCAGCACTGAGACATCAAGGTGGGACTTGCCCAGGGAAAGACAAATCTACTTTGGTTTTTCCCCCTTATTTTGTCTGCTCTTAAACCCAAGGTTTACATCAATCGGGTCCTCTTTCCTTGCTGATATAACGTCTTATATATGTACTTACACCGTGAAAAGAGTTTTGTGTGTACCTGTCAGAGTGGTCTTGGCTTTGTCCCATGAAAACCAGAGGTTTTCCTGCTCACCTTTCCAAGCCTCTGGCTTCCCCATGTGTGAGGAGGCCTTAGTGCTTTTGGGTGTGGAGTGGAGGGTGGTGAGGGTTTGCTGATGCCTCTTTTCAAAAGTCATCTCTCACTTTGCTGGTGTTATTACAGGTTAAGAACTGTGTCCTCAGCACCTTAGGTCCAGCAACCAAGTTCTGTGAAGCTGAATAAAATCTAAAGGGAAGGATATTTCCCTCTTTTCATAAGTCTACAAGCCAAAGCAGGCTGACTTTAGGGCAATTATGGAGGCTGAATTTAGACAAATTCTTTTGTAATGGGAAACCCAAAAATCTTTACTCAATCCTTTCACACTGACCTTAGACAAATCTGCTCTGGTATCTGATCTCCAGTTGGCCTTTACAACAGTAAAAGCTCTTATTCTTTGTACACATAGTAACAGTAAGTTGTTACATGGGCTTTAAAAAAGGAGTTAAAACTTCCTGTTACAGGTTTTGGAGGTTGTCACTACGTTTCTGGGAAGTCTCTGTTCCTTCACCTCCTGCTGGAACTGGTGGGAAGTTGGGAGATAAGCTCCACTGGAAACTGGGCCTTATTTCCCAGGTGCCACACACTGGTGTATTGGCTAAATGGGGGTTTAGGATGTGGCTTTGTGGAGCTTGACACCCCTGTGGGTGCTTGTGTAGCCCTTGGGTGCTGTCAGCCCTGGGATTTTGGAGTGTATTTCAACTAATGAGGGTTTATGGCAATTGACAGTGGTGTTGCTGTGTCCAGCAGGATGGTCTGCTCTGGAGCCAGGCTGGGAGAGTTGGGGTGTTCAGCCTGGAGAAGAGAAGGCTCCAGAGAGACCTTAGAGCACCTTCCAGTGCCTGAAGGGGCTCCAGGAAAGCTGGGGAGGGGCTTGAGACAAGGGCAGGGAGGGAGAGGACAAGGGGGAAGGGATTAAAACTGGGAGAGGGAGATTGAGGTGAGACCTGAGGAGGAAATTCTTTGCTGTGAGGGTGGTGAGAGCCTGGCCCAGGTTGCCCAGGGAAGCTGTGGCTGCCCCATCCCTGGCAGTGTTGAAGGGCAGGTTGGATGGGGCTTGGAGCAGCCTGGGCTGGTGGGAGGTGTCCCTGCCCATGCAGGGGTGGGACTGGAGGATCTTTAAGGTCCCTTCCAAACCATTATATGATTTTGTGATTCTGATTCCAAATGTGAACTCGTTAGCCTCGTGCTTCAATCTGGAAAACTTGGAGGAGTAAAAAAGTAAAGTTTAAGAGGTCTTAAGCTGTTGTGAAATGGAGACAGTGTGAGTGTGGTGCTGCTGGCTGGGGAAGCTGCAGGCAGTGCCTGCTCCGTGCAGCCTGGAGAGGGAATTGGGCTTTGGTTTTGGGAGGGTGCTAAAGGGCTCTGCTTCCCCCAGCAGGGAAGGCCAGGGATGGGCAGATGGGAGGATAATGCTGGGTCCTTTCTGCCTCCCAGGAGCTGGCAGGAGCCGAGGGGAAGGAGCTGTGGCAGTGGGACAAGGATAGCCAACCCTGCTGGAGGGTGCAGGGAGGAGGATGTGCTGCCTGTCCTGTCGGGCTGTCACGTCCGCTCGGCACCTTTGCTCGGAGGCATTGACCTCTTGTGGTGAGGATCTAGTTGGACCTTGTTTTTTTTTAGTCTGTGACTGTGTCATCTGTTCCCGTGCCAATTGCTTTAAACCTCCTATTAGTACATACTTGAGTGCTTTTGTGTCCTGTACCCCTGACTTGCCCTCAGACTCGAGCATCTAATACTCTTGTCACAGTTTGCCATGCTTGTTTTGTCACAGACGAGGACATCTCCAGCACAGCCCTTACATTTTATAAAGCTCTTTACCTGCAGCTCCTCAAAGGAGAGGGGAGGGTTTCTCAAAGCAGAGGAGCAGGAAGGTCTGCCTGGTCCTTCACATCTGACAGGCACAGGAAGAAACATGCAGCCTCTGCTCCTCTGAAGCTCTCTGGGCTGTGGTGGTGGGACTCGCTGCCTTCCTGCTTTTGTTGCTGTTTCCCTGCAGTCATGTGGGGACTAATTCTCCTGTGTTAGTCTTGTCCTAGGAAGTATCATGAATAAGGAGAGCATGTAGGGACTTGGCTTTTTCCACCTATCACCTGTCTGCCTGTGCTGCAGAGGGTTTGAAGGCAGGTGGGTTTGGCCAGGACTGAGGAATTTGTGTGAAGCCCTGAAACTGGGGACTCAGAGACTTGCAGGTCTTCTTGTCTCTGGAACAGGAGCTCTCAGAGCACAGCTCTGATCTCAAGATGCTAGATGACTCCTGAGCGTGACCAGAAGAGTAAATAATCCAATATCCTGGTTATCAGCTGTGTTTCTGTCTGGTTAAACTGCTGCTCCAGTTGGGGATTAAACTGAATTATAAGCAGCTACTAATGGAGTGGTAATTTTTTTTCCCTAGGTCTGGAAATCCAAACAGCAACAGAATTGTTCCAAGTGCCCTAGAAACTAGCTCCTGCTAGTGGATCTGAGGAAGGTTGTGTGAAAAAGAAGACTATGATGAATTAACAGAGGCTCTTAAAACTAGTGTTAATCTTGGTTGTGGCAGAGGTTGGGTGTCCCAGTGTCAGGGTGACAGGAGGTTGGCCTTAGGAGGTCTCACGCTTGCTGTTGACTCATGAGGGGGAGTGTGAGGTGCAGGATTTGGTGCAAATCTAATCTTAAGATGTTCTGGGAGCCTTAGCCATGGCTTATGGATAAAGGAAAGTACCTGAAGACTTTCCATCTGAAGGACAGAGGAAGGGTTGAGTTGTGCAGCAGAAATAACTTTTCCTTAAGCTATTAGTCACACAGTGGAACTGAACCTTACTTGTGGAAACACAAGTCTGCAATGTCTATGCTGTAACTATAAAAAAAATCCATGAGGTCTATTTCAGTGTTGAGATTTGACAGGATTGTCCACTAAAACTCAATTAGCTCATTTCTCATGACTTTGTAGGGCATGAGCTTTGACACGGTTAGTGCAGGACCCCATTTTCCTCTCCTCTCCTTTAATTTTTGTTTTCCTCCTTCTTTTCCATGATATAACTACCTATAACATGGAAGGAATGCAGCTTTTTAAGTGTGCTATCACCTCCTTAATTCAGTTACTAATTAGTCTTTTAATTTGCTGCTCACATCATTGAGGGTCTGGGATGAAATAGGGACTCTGCACAAAACATTCCCATTTCCATAAAAAAGCATGGCCTTAATTCCTGCCATCGTGGTGTTTGTTAAGCAAACACCCAAGAAAAGTGATGGGATCTGAGGATTACTCTTGGATTTCTTTTGGAGTTTCATACACATTTTTGGAATGGTTCTAAGCCAACATGATAATGTTGGCAGCTCCTGGGGACCTGCGTGATACACAACTCAACATAGATTTGGGTGTTTTACCCTCTGCAAATTGATAAAACTTAGACTAACAGCTTAAAAATTCAGGGTGCTGTACTGTGAGTACTCAGCCTGCCTTTCTTCCTGGGAATTCTTCACTGTATTCCCCAAACTGGTACAAATAGAAACTTCCATGAGGATTTCAGGATGTCAGGCTCTTCTGTACAGTGTGTGTTGGTCTGAAGCAACAATGTGGAGTGTTTGAGTGTTTTTTGGCATGACACGATGAGACCAATGTCTTTGGCAGGGACTCAGGAATACATTGATTAAGTTTGTTTGTTACCTTCATTAAATAGTCTTACACTCCCAGCCTGTCATCCCTATGGAAACCATAGAAATACATTTCACGGTGGAAACCATTGAAATACATTTGGCAGTGGAAACAAGAATTGATTCAAAATGGCTTATTTGGTCATGACAACCAATGTCCCTTAACTTTGCAGCGGATTAAAATAATTTTCCCCCTAGCCTGGGTGCCAGCAGAGCTGTGACCTTGAGAGGGACCAATGTTCTAGAGCAGAATATGTTGGAGAATGTTATGTTGGAGAATATGTTCTCCAAGATGAGAACAAGGGATGCGTGTTGTCCTTGAAATTGGGAATGTCTGTATCAACTGACTTGATCTAAACCATCAAGGGAGCTTTCAGACAAGCAGTGTTGCTTCTTACATGGGTCACTTGGCTTTTTTTTAGTGAGTAGTATATTAATTTCCTGTTTATATCAAGCAAACTTAAACTTAATCCATCGATCTCAAGTCCCCAAGGAAGATCCAGGTTTGTAGCTCAGGCTTAGGATACATGAGTAGAATAGAGACCTCCCTGATCAGGGAAGTACCAAGGCCACCAAGCTCTACCAGCCTCTGCACTGTTTGCCTTCATGAGGCTTTACCTTCTGTTTTTTAAGGACTTTGCTCCTTTTTTTCCTTCTTAGTGAGCATTTTCAGGATGGCTGGGATGTGCTGTGTCAGTCACAGCTAAGAAGTGCCTTCATGTCACTGGGCACTTTCTCTCATGTTGAAGAAGAATATCAGAAGAACAGTTATCACTGCAAAGGGCCTTTTGTTGCTGCTAAAGTTCATCTGTGTCAAAGCAAATGAGTCTTGCATCTTCTGAAGCCTCTGAGGCCACTGACATTTGAATTTGTGGCTTTGTGTTAGGATATCTCATGAGGTTGCAAATGAGGATGCAAAAGTTGCAGCTCTGTCTGTAGGGAGTCTCATCACTCTCTTCTTTGGGGGTTGTTGCCTTTTCTGCCCTTGAGGATGTTTCTCAAATTCATTGAGCATCTCTGCAAGCTCAGAAATCTCCCTTAGCATGTTTGATATAACTATATGTACAATCGTGTGGATATTTACTGTGTAGAGACTGTTAAATTCCTGAGGCACAATCAATAAGTCATGAGGATTAATAGGTAGAAGTCATGAGCACGTGTGGGAAAGGGAAGGTAGGGATCAGGTGTGAGCAGTTGGGAATGTGACACTCCCTGTGTATCAAACCCTGTGGCTTGTCTGTTCTTGACACTTTGTGGAAGAAGGTGACTTCAAAGAGATGTAAAGGTTGGTGCTGTAAAAATGTGGGTTTGCTGGGGAGAGCTGCTCTTCTTCACGTGGGGCACCTCAGGAGTAGTGAGAGAGCTGTGAGAGGGTGGCTGGTGCAGGAGATGTTGCAGCACTGCTTGGATGGCAAATGGAGACTGGGAGGGCTATAAAAAGGCCAGTGTTGTATTATTTTAGACTGCACAGCAATTTTTGCTACATCATCTCCAGATCAGGTTGGCTGATGAAAGCTGTAGATATGTCTGTGCTGCAGGAAGATCCAGATCTGTACCAGATCTCAGCTCTTGGTGAGGTTTGCCTCAATTAGCAGAAAAGTTCTGCAGTGCAGAGGGAGCAAAAGATTAGAGACTTTATTGCACAGGAATTTCTTCTAACTTCCTCCACGAGAGATTGCCCTCCCTCTTCTGTTCCAGGAGAAAAAGGCTGTTGTTGCTACTTCTGCTTTTTAGTTGAACAGAATTCAAGATAGATTGAAATAATAGTATCAGAGGTTTGTGTGCTGTTGTAGAGCCCTGTGTCCTGGCTTCCTAAAGATCTGTCCCAAGTGTGGTTGGGAGGAACAGATCAGGAGAAGGTGTGAAGCTGCTGAGTTTATTAGTGACCACCTTTCAGAAGCACAATTTCTGTTGTGTTAAGAACAGAATTTATTCTCCTGGTGACCCAGCTCTCTGCTGTTAACACAGTGTCCTGATGTCCTCCTTGGCACTTTGTTGACTTAAAGCCCAGTTGAAGGTCCTTAGACTAATTATTATTTTTTTAATTTACTGCATGGAATTGCTGAAATGGAGTCAGTGGTGTGTGTTGGGATGGGGAATGGCCATCTGGGAGGGGAGGACTGACTGCACAGGAGCAGAGCTGGATTTCTGCAGCTCCCTGCTAGGGCAGAAAACCCAGCATTGGTCTCACTGCTGTGCTTAGTTGGACATTTTTCTTGAGACACACTTGAAGTATGAGCTGAGTTTTGAGCACTGTGTTGGTCAGCAGAGACCTAGTCACTCTGGCCTCTGGGCTAGTTCTGGCTGCAGGTCTAGGTGGCCACAGAGGCCCTTAGAAAAACTGATGAAATGTGTTCCCTGTGGATTTTCCGACCCAACCCCCCCCCAAGCTGTGGTGTGATTTGTTAAATCAATCCACAGGATTTTAAAAAAACAATAGTATCTTGACTCTACATCTCCAAGTGCTTTTTAAAGGAGGGGAGCATTGCTTTTCCCCTTGTGGGGCAGTGGGATTTGAAGCAAGAGGAGCAAGGAAACTTGTCTGCGTGTGCTGCATAATGCAGATCAGGATGCCTGTGCTGCCTGTGGTCTTACCTAACTCTGCAGTGGAGAAGCTCAACTTGATTTTTTTGTTCTTTTTTTTTTTTTTTTTTTTGCTCTAAACCCAAGTCCCCAGGGCAAGCCCTCCTCTCTGATGGTGTGGAACAGCAGGCACTGCTGTAGCTTTCCCCCTTTTGCAGACAAATGGTGGCTTAAAGCACCTTTTTCCTTGGCATCCCTGCCTTCCTACTGTAGAGGCAGCAGAGCTGTAGTGAGGGGAAAGTCGTGTGCTGCTTTTAGGGTAGGATAGCCAATAAAACCTGACATCTAGACCTGCCTTTGCCGGGCAGAAACACGAGTGGTTTTGTGGTGTGGGTGGATGTGCCTCCCTTGGCTCCAGCTGTGCGGGGGGACGGTCGGTGTCACCCCCCCCCCCCTTTGCAGATGGCAAAAATCGAAGGTCAAAGAGGTGAAACCGGCTTCTGCAGCCCCGGGCTGATTCTTTGCTGCCTCTCGGCGTGTCCTGGGTGCGTGGCGAGATGGAGTTTGTCGAGGAAACGTCCTCGTGGGGCTGGGAGGAACCCCGCGTGGCTGCGGGTGCCGCTCCCCAGGTTTCCAACCCCGGTGACACTTCCTAGGGAGCCTTTTTGGTGGCCCTGGACGTGGGGGGCTGTGGCCCCCCCTGCACAGAGCTGCTGGGAGCACGCGGACCCCCCCTTGCCAGCAGGGGAGCCCTCGGTGGAGCAGGGGGTCGTGCGGTGTGTCCCCCTCCTGCAGTGCCGCCCCCCCGGGCAGGAGATAAATGGGATTAATGTGGAGTTTTTGGAGAATAAAGAACCGGGCGGGGGGGGCAAAACGAGCCAATTAAAAGCTCCCGGGAGCGCAGGTGGAGATGGGAAAGTGAGACGGGTTGTTGTGGGTTGGTTTTTTGTGTTTTTTTTTTGGGGGAAGCGCTTGAAACAGGGGAAGTTTTTCCGCTCGGAGATGGAGGAAGAAGTGTTGTTTGGGGGAGGGAAAACCCTTCACACGGGGCGAGTTTCTGAGCCCTCCCGCCGCGCCCCGCGCTGCCGGGGACCGGGGGGTTCGGGGTTCGGGGGGTTCGGGGGGATCGAGGGGTTCGGGGACCGGGGGGTTCGGGGATCGGGCCCCGCGGCCGCACGTGGCGGGGGTGCGGGACTACATCTCCCAGCATGCCCCGCGGAACCGGGGCGCGCCTGCGGGAGCGCGCTCCCCCTGGCGGGCGGCGGTGCACACGCAGCCTCCCGCCGCTGCGGACGCGGCGGGCGGACAATAGGCGGCGGGTCCGCCCCGCCCCCGCCTCCCCATCCCCCCCCCCATCCCCCCTCCCTCTCCCCGCACCCCACGCTCCGTCCCACCCATCCCCGGCGGCGGCGGGAGCCCCTCCCGCACTGCAGCTCCTCCGCGCGGCGGGCGCCCGGCGCTGCGGCGCGGCGCTGGCGGGAGCTCGGCGGGGCCCCCTGGCTGCGGGCGGGCGGCGGGTGCGATACGCGCGGCGGCCGGCGGGGGCGCTGCGGCGCACCCTCCCCACCGCACTCCTCCCCCCCCCTCCCCTCCCCCGGTGCATTCTCCGGCTGACGGGAGGGGGAGGGCAGAGAAGGAGCCCGGCCGCCATTTTCCGAGCCGCGCCGCCGCCGCGCTCGCCCGGAGCGGGGGGGAGCGGGGAAAAGAAGAAAAGCGCCGCAGCGTCCGCTCCGCCGCGTCCCGCCGGGCCCGCCCCGCCGCCGCCCAGCGCTCCAAGCCGGGGGTGGGGGGGCCCGCTCCCCCGCCCCCCCCCCTGCTCACCCGCCCGCCCTCACCCGGACTGCGGCCGCCGCTCTGCGCCCTCCGCGGGAGACGGGCGAGCCCATCCCCCCTGCCGCCGGGGCGGGCCCGAGCAGGCGGGGGGGGGCGCCGGGGCTGCAGCCGGGGTTGGCGGCGTCCTCCCCGGTTGCGGCACCGCGGCTGCCCCTCGCTCGGGGTTTGTTTTGCAAACTGCGCCCGTTTTGTGGGGGGGGGGGGCCGAGCCCGCCCGGACCGCGCTCGCCGCTCGTCACGTGGTAAGTGCCGCTCGCCCCGCTCCGCGCCCGCCGCCTCCCCCGCCGCCCCTTTGTTAGCGCCGCCGCGCCCCGCCGGGCCCCGCTGCGGGGCGGCCGCCGCGCCCCAACTTACCCGCCCGCCGGGAGGCGGCTTTCCCACCCCCCCACCTCCCCTCCTCGCTCCCCGGTGCCGGGGGAAAGTGCGGGGGAACCGGGGGCGGGCTGACCCGCCGGTCCCCCCCCCCCCTGCTTCTTCCACACACTCCCCCCCCGCCGCCCCCGGTGCTGCGGCTCCCCCGGGCGGGGGGGGGGGGGGGGGGGTAGCGCCACTTTAAATTGAAATCTCCGTCCCGGAGGCGCCCGGGTGGGCGGTGGGGTCTCGGTGGGGTCCCGGTGGGGTCCTGCCGGGCCGGGGCCCCTCACGTGGCCGGCGGAGCCCGGCCCCGCTCCCCCCGGGAGGGAGAGGAACGGGGCGGGGGGGGGAAGGGAAGGGTGTGGGGGAATCACCATTCCCTAACCTGCGGGGGGGGGGGAATGAGGTTGGGGGGGGGGGGGGGGGGGAAGGACACGCGAAGTTTTAAAAGTAAACAGAAAAAAAAATATATATATATAAAAAATTTAATAAAAATTGCATAACCTCAAGCTTGCAAAACGCGCCGAGGGGAGCAGCTCCTGCGGCCCCCAATCCGCCTGGAAAAGATGGAAGGTCGCGGTCTCCCGGTAATCCCGGTGTCCCGGTGGGTTCCCGGCGCTGTCACCGGTGGCTGCCTGCGGGAACCGCCGGTGTGTCACGGTGCTGCGTTCCCCCTTCTCCGGGAGATACAATAGCGTAGTTTTTCATCTTGGTTTTGAGCTGCTAAGCCATTTTCCTTCATTTACTTTTCCGGCTGCTTTTAAAAATTATTCTTATAGATTGATTTTTTTATTTTTTTTTTCCCGCCCCCACCGCCGATCCGGGAATTGTTTTTCCTCCCAACAAGCTGGAAGAAGCAGGGCTATCCCAAAATCCTTTCCCTGATCGGTACCTGTGTTTACTTCCATCACGGGATTAGCTTCTTCCCGTGCTTGATTAGAGAGAAATTTGCCTCCTTTTGGGTAGAAACGAGGGGTCGGGTCAGAGGAAAAAACACAGCTGCCAAATTGATTGGAAAAGAGCTTTATTTTCTACCAAAACACCCCAGACCCTCCTTACAAACAGAGCTGTCATCTCTCTGCTCTTTAAATTTAATGTACAGGTGGATCAAACCCTCGGCACTATATAGATTATATTGCCTGTTATGTAAAATGCACTTGAATGACAAACTGTAGTTTTCCATGAAACCAGTCAGGATATGGGAGGAACTGCAGGTTTTTTATTTGTTTTGACTGACCATTATTATTTTTGAACTGGTTTGGGCCATCTCCGTGCTGGCGGTTACATCATGTCATGTGTTGTGTACAGTGTGATTTGTGCCTCTAAAAATAAGGTGAGGTTAAAAAGCCCGTTTCTCCAAGGTAGGGAAGTAGGGGAAGTCGGGTGCAGTCCCAGACCCTGTTTTTTTTGGGGGGGGGCAGTGAGAGGTGTTACGTGTCTGTCTGGGTGACACTGAACCTCTGCCGTGCTTAGGGAGCCCTTCCTAGGGAAGCGTTTTCTCTTCAAAACCATATTTGTCCTTTTTATAGCCTTTGTTTTCATGGAGGAACCTCGGGTGTTCTTCCCCTGCCTCAGCCGTAGCCCTCTTGGATGTTCACTCTGGCAGGGGAAGCAGCGCCGTGCACCCTGATTATATTTCTTTAATTGAGAACTCGGGCAGCGTTTTGAATCGCTGAAGGGGGAGATGGAGCCGAGTCGACCTGGGGGTTGTGAAGGCAAAGCTGGGGAACCCCCTGATGGGACCAGGACACGCTTTTTGTCCTTCCCGAGGTGTCTTCAGAGGAGATAGGGGTGGCGTGTTTTTTTGGCGCGGGAGAGCCCGGGGATGGGTATTTTTTTTTTCTCTTATTTTTGTGGCCACACTGCCAAGGTAGCACAGCTGTGTAGGGCTTAATGGATTGATATGCTGCAGGAGCAGTTAATTGTGGAACTCGGTTGTGATACTGTTATAGCTGATTTGTAATGATTTAGCAATGGGGGTGACTTGTGTTCCCTCCTCAGAAGCGATAAAGCAGCAGATGACCAGGAAGATGTGGCTGTGTGTTTCTCTTTTGCTCCCCCCCCCTTTTTTTTTACTCCTTTTATTTTTTTTAATGCTGTGTTTGAGTCTCATTTGCTCTCAGAGATCATCCGGTAACTGGAGAACTGGTGAAATTCTGACATCATGTGAGTCAGGGGTGAAAACTGAGCAGCTCTTTGACCAAAGTCACTTCCTTTTGCCCTGTTTATAACTGTGGGGTTTTTTTTGTCTGCCATTATCTAATGAACACGCCGAACAAAGCCTGTCTCTGGAGTTTCAGCACTCCACCCTTTTTCTGCTCAGGCAGCGAGTGGTGCGTGTCCTTATGGACCTCAAAAGACTTTTCCAGGGAGGATAAGACTTAATGTATAGGGAAGTAAAGATAAGGCCTGATGACTTCTTAGGTCCTACCAAGGCTGGGAGAAGGTAAAGCTGAGGGAGGCAGGGGGAGAAAGGGAGAGGAACACATACTTGATTTATGGGCCTTTTCCCCACCCCCTCTTCTGTATTAATTTTCATTTTTTAGAAGATTATATTTTTCTTGAACTGTTTTTTGAGAGTAGGTCAGCGAGAGATCTGCCTACCCCCATTTAACAACACTTGATTCTGCAGTTTTTTGACTGTTACTGGGCTGTGTGGGAAACAGGTGGGTCAACTTAGGCCTAAATGTGAGTTTAATTCAGGGGAAGCATCTGAGCTGGATCACATACTTATTATTTGGTCTAATCAGTAAGTTTTGCATGCATACCTCTCTTCAAAGTGTTTATAATTTCATCACAAAGAGCCTCTAAGCAGTCAGAATGGCAGGTGATCTGAGAAGCACCATTTCCGTTCCTGCATTTTATAAATACCATGTCCCTGCTCACAACTTCCAGGAATACAATGTCTATCTGGAATGAAAAGCAGCAAAGGCTTCAGCATTGCTGCTTTGTTTGAGAATCCTTCCTTGTAAATAGCAGCTTAGCTGTGTCCTCAAGGATGCAGTTTTCTGTAGCGAATCATTTAAGTTGGAATAAAGGCTCTCTGGTTTTTCTCAGCTGGGCAAGAAGTTGTCATACTCCAATCAGCAAGAGGCCTGGTGATGCAGGACTTGAGTAAACATAATTCCATTAAACCCTCTGCGTGTCCTCTTCGTCCTGAGTTCAGACTTGTGTTTTTGGAAGAGGATGGTTTGGAGAAGGTCCTGTGCAGGTTTCAGAGAAAGCTGGAAGATAAACCTGTGTCTCCCCCTGCCACAAATCGCTGTTAGCAGATGGCTGCCAAAGTGTGACTTGGTTTAGAAAATGAGACAGAGAAATGGGATATGCTAATAGTCACCAAGAGTTAATTCTGGAGGATAGAGTTTTGACAGCACAAATCTGAATTTAATGATGACACTGTGCTGTTTATTTAATGACATGAGGAAAAAAGGGTAACAGAATCGCCTCTGAAGAGAGGAAATGGGAGTAGCTGTCACCCTGAGCAGGCCCCAACCTCCTCTCTTCCTTCATCTCTTGCTGCAAACTTCCTTTTTGCAGATTTGGTGGAAAGACAAATACTTTTTAAAAGTAGCCACTTCATAAAAAGTTTGATTGAAATATATCCCTCTGTATCAGGGGCTACTTTGGGCCTCAGAGGCCTTAGCAGGAGATGGACCTTATAGATTTCTTATTTTCAGCTCTCTCAAGCGTTAGGAGTCCGCTCTGAAATCTTTATAACTTCCTGTTGAGGTCTGTAGCAACAGAGGATACAGTGGGAAAGGTGACTGAGAAGTTGCCTTGCATTAAATGAGAAACAGCAAACCTGAGTTCAGGCTGTAATTATGGCCCATAAAAAGGAACCTGTGATGTGTGATTGAACATCACCACCTATTAAATGAGTATCTCTGCTTGGGAGTTCATGTCATCTTGTTTTTAGTTGCTGCCATGGCAGTCTTTGTGGCTTGTTCTCTCTCCTCTGAGATCCAAGGAGCAATAAAAGCTGAGGTCTGCAGTTAGCTGAGCATACATGTCCTGGAGAACTGTGTTATGAACTCCATTCAAAAGAAGGTATTTAAACTCAGCTGGAGACGAGTCTAGCGGATTGGGCAGGGATCTAGTGATTGGAGACACTTCATTCTGCTCCTCTCCATTCTGTTATTTCTTCTCAACGACATGGCCAGTTAACACAAAGCAGTCTAAAAGACTTTTTGTAATGTCAATCCATGCCTTGTTTTTAAAATATGAAGTATTAAGGTGGTGCCATTAATGGGGTGGGGGGGTTGAAAAGTTCTGGTAACTATCCTGTGCTTTTGAGCAAAGGTTGGCCTGACAGCACCTGGTGAATGAGAATGTGTCTTGAAAATCAAAAGGCAATTTTCTTTTTTGTTTAACTTGCTCCCTGAGTCCTGAGTTCAGGTTTTCATATTTCCTGGGCAACTTGCCCAGATTATACAAAAGAAAAACAAAATCTCACTGATACTGGATGGAGGGAGACCTGGATTTCACAATTAAAGTTTTTTTTTTCTTGTCTCTTGTCAGACTGCTGCTTTGTCCAAATGTCCCAGTGTTGTGTTTTAAACGACATTTCTTTATATTTGACTGTAAACAGCAGCTTTGTTCTGAAGAGTAACTTAACAGCCATGAGTATATTTATCTCCAGCAACTTCTTTTTCCAGGTGAAGGCATTCTTGCTTTTAATTATACAACTTTCCAGACTTTTTTTGGGTGCAATTCATCCTGCTTTGTGGCTTTTGTTTTTCTTTCTGACATCCTATTGAGAAAACCTTCTCTACCTCAGATGATGCAACTGATTTGGTTTCTTCATGTCCAATGAAAAGGCACAGGCATAAGAGAAAATTCTTCCAAAGAAGGAGGCCTCACGTTGCTGTTTGGGGTTGACCAAAAGACCCTGCCACTTGTGCAGACCAGCAAGTGGAAACAGCAGCTTTTAGTTGAATCTTGAGGGCTTCTGGTTGGAAACAAAGGCTGTAAAAGTGGAGCTCAGCAATATTTTTTTTTTATTTGTTCCAGTGCATAAATACCATTCCCTGGGCTGTTCTTAAAATTCTTGCATTTCCCAGAGAGATTAGGTACGAGTCTGTGGAGTTAATATATGTGGAAGGTAGTAATGTTTGTATTTTAAAAATCTGTGGTTCTTGTGGATGTTCTTAAGCTTTCTTTCATTAATATTATTTTTAAGAAGCCTGTTTCTCACATGTAGGTCAGATAGTGTACAGCCTGCCAGACTGCATGTGATAGCTGGCTTATCAATAGGTTTATCATCCTGTACTTGCCCGTCACGTTTCCTTAAAGCTTTGAGAGTTACTTCTCATGCAAATCTTCTAAATTGGTAAACATCTGTCTTGCAACTATAAAATGTTGAAAGGTGATAACAAAAGGCATGTAGAGGATCTGTTATGCATAATAGGTGTAACTTTTGGTAGATGTGCATTTCTGAGGGGGGAAATATTTCTAGGGCTCAAGGTATTGATGTGTTGAGTACCTGCATTTGAAGTTGCTCTGACTGCTGAGGTTGGAAGCACATATGATGGATTTCAGTTGCAGAATGAAACAAGAGAGGGATTTTATTCTAGCAAGTTTGGTTTGTTTTTTGTTGTGCATGTTTTGTTGTTTTTTTCTGTAAGACATTTGTAACCACACAGATTCAAGAGTTGGCTGCAGTCTTGATTCAGAGTGGGGGAGGAGAGGGGAAGTGGGAACTGGTGTTATATTCACTTCCTTCAGGGTAGCTTTACCTTTACTGCAACAGCACCTTTGGGTACAGATCCTCTGGAAAACCTGTGAGTTGGGCAGGGCAGAGCTTTGGAGGTAGAGAAGATTTGTAGTCAGTTGGGGGCAGGGGGGGCTTGCATCTAATGCAGAGATTATTTGTCCTTTACATGTGTTGAGCTTTAGGCTTTTCATGACCACCCATCTCCTCTTGTGTCTTCATTTCTTGTGCAAGTTGGAGGGAGAAGGGTGCTCAGGTGGGTTTGGGTGAGTGTCTCCTAGGAGATCTGGGGAAGTGGGGAGGCTTGACAGTCTTTTCACTATAAAGAGGAGTCTCAGTGTGGTTTGGCACTTGATGAAGCTGGGCAGCGTGTGCAGAAATTCTGGATACAATGTCAGGGGTTTAAATTGTAATTTGGGGAGTATAAATAGACAAGGTGGATGTGTGTGTCACCAGGCACTGCTGGGAGAGCTCAAAGGCAGAGGTAGCCAGGTGCCTGCAGGGCTCAATGGCCTGAGAAGGTGACCATGGGTGCATTTGTGTCTGCAAGGAGGGTGGGAAGGCATGGAAAGCCCTTTTGGAGATGAAAATGGAATGAGTATTTAGATGGGTGGGCAAAGGAGAGGCTGTTGATACTTCCCATGTTCAAGACTTGGAGCTCCCCTGATCTTCTCATGAACTTCACTGGGAGCACAGGTGCCTGGTTTCTTCCCCTGAAAAACTTGTCACAAAGATTTCAGAGAGCAAAAACTTTCCATGTTAATTTTTGGGCTTATTTTCTGAGGTGTTGCACAAAATCATGTGCTTAGAAACTTAGTTCTGCCTTCAAGGTCTGGTTGTAAAATTGGGTTTTAAAAGCAGATGATCTGAGTAAGTCAGCATGCTGAAGGGTTATTTTCAGGGCTACTGTGACCCAATATCTGCTCCAGGGCATGATGTGCCTGGATGTATTCCTCATGCCTCTTCTAATGTGCCTTTGTTGCCTTGACCTTATTCCTACTCTTCCCACTGCTCTATGCTTTAAAAAAAAAGTGATGAGAGTTTGAATATTGGTGTAGTTGACGTGGAATTTTGGGTGAAGCTACCTGAGTAGGCCTGGTGACTTTCTTTGCTCACTGGCCTTGCGTGCACTCCTTAGGAAGGGAGGGAAGATGGGTGAGTTACCATTACCCTGTTTTTACCTGCTTACTAGAGCCTTTCATCTTTCCTGTTAATTAATGCTAACTGCTCTGGCAGTGCTCTAGTTTTAAGGTGAAAATCAAGAATGTGCTTATGGATTTTGAGTATTAGCTTAAGACATGTAAATGCCTTGTTGGCCTTCCAGAAGAAGCTCCTTGTTCTGAACTTCACTTGGGAAGATCCAAGAGGGGTTGGCTGTGGCTGTTGAAGGCAGGGCTGGAGATTGTGCTGCAGTGGTGGAACTGAAGTGATAATCCAGTTACTCTGATGGTTGTCTGCCAGCAGGACTTCTGCTGGAGGAGAAGCCTCTTGGTCACACACGTGTTGGCTCAAGTTCTGGGAGTCATAGAACCTTGGAGAAGAAATGCTGAAAAAAGGGACCTGTGGGTGCTCACATCTATCAGGACTAATCCTGGTGGGTGGTAGCAGGTTAGGGAGAACTTGCCAGTGTGGTTTGAGTCCCTGTGGCAGACAAAAGATTCAGGGTAATTCTTGGAATTATTTGAATTCAGGATTCTCAGAATTCTCTGAAAGTTCCTCAGACTGTGTCTGTGTGAGTGGCCTTTCCTGTCTTTATTCCTCCTTCCTTTGGTTACCTCAGAGATGCCTTTCCACCCTTTCACATCCCAGTTCCTTGTGAGGAAGATGTTACTGCCAAGTGTAATATGGTATTAATGACAGCCAAAACTTATAAACAGAAGGGGGGAACATGCTTACAACTGTTGCTTAATGATTTTTCCACAGGTTGCTCAGGAGAGCAGAGTTCTAAACCAGTACTGTCTAGCATGCAGAGAGTTTATAAGGACCTAAATAAAATCATGCATGCAGTGGTGGAGGTCACCTTTAAGCTACTAGAGCACAGCCTTCTTCTTAAGGGAGACATTCTAGGCTTTTAAATGCTGTCCACCCAACTAAAAGTGAAGCCAAGGAGGGCTTTCTATTTACAGTGAGTTTGCTAACCTGAAGAAAAAGCAGTATGAAAGTTTTGCTTCTGTTCTCTACTTCTGTTAATTTAACTGAAGCTGATGATGTACAAATACACTCTAAATACCCTTCAGCCTGGGCTCTTACATGGCTGCAGTGCAGATGTATTCCTCAAGAATCATGGCATTCAGCACCAAGTGCAGGTTTTTCAGTATTTCCTAAGCAGCTCTGGGTATCTCTCTGTGCTGTGGTGGTGACTGAGGTGAAGAGCAGGGATCCAGAGCCTTCTTTTGGGAGACAGACCAGTGTGTTTCTGCAGAGCCAAGAGTGCCCATTGAGAACAGCCCATCCAAGTGTACATGTCTCTAGTGAAGATCTTGGTAGGAGGCTGGAATGGAGGAAGTCCTTTATTCTGACTGTCTTCCTTCCTCCTCTCCCAAGGGTGTCTTAGCAACAAGTGGAAAGTTCCCTCCAAGTTCCTCTTATTTTTTTTTCTTGTCCCTTGAGTCACCATGTTAAGTCTTTATTATGGACCCAAATGGTGACTAAAGGCCTTTTTTGATATGTAGTAAATTTTTAGGCATGCAGAATCCTTTTTTCAGTAAGGAAAAGATGTAGTTGATTACAAAATATGCTGAATTCTACCAACAGGACACTTCTGAAGTCTGAACCCACCTCTGGTGTTTCTGTACTTCTGTTAAAATAGCTTCAGGTTCTTTCTGCCCTGTCTTCTTCCTCTGTGTTACCGAACTGGGTTTGGAGAGAAAGTGAGTTAACAAGACTGCAGATGGTCTCAATGGTAGACCTGGTGAAGGACCTGCCAGTTGGCCAATGTGCATGCTCAGTGGAAACCAAACAGAGCAAGTAGCTTTGAGCTTGTCCCGTAGTAGGCCTTTCCTCCATGAGGGCCATGGATTTGTCTCTCTAGCTTGTCTGACTTTTCACAAAAATTCAGATTTGAGTGTTTTTCAGCCCTCATGTGTCTCTGTGGTCCCTTGTTAGTAGGAAGCACCTGGTGTGACACTGGGGAGCAACTGTGGTACAGCTGAATGAGGCTGGAAACAAAACTGGCTGTGAAATTTTGCTCATTCAACATATTCAAACTGTAGATAGTCCTCACTTTTCCTGTAAAGTGGTATATTAATTTGGTCATTGGGGTGTGTTAATGAACAGCTACAGCAAGCTTATGCAAATTGATGTGAAGTTAGAGGATTGGCTTATCAGGCAAGAGATCAGGGCAACTTCTTGTTATTAAATTGACATTGAAAGAGCTTGTGAAAGTGCTGGATGCATTTTGCAGTAGAAAGGGGAATAAAGTAACTGTTGCAATGTTAGCACAGCCTGTGCTGTGGGTTATGCCAGTGCTGTTTAAAAACAGCCACCACCAAACAAAACATTAAAAAACACTGACACTTCTAGTGGTAAAGAAAGTAGATGAATGACCGGAAACTTGAAGGTGATTATATGAATGAAAGGTCTTTGGTTATTTCTCTTAACTTTTTTGACCTAGTTGAGTTAAGGCACAGCTTGCTGTAATAGAGCACAGAACTGCTCCATCATGGGGTGTGTGTGTGTGTGTGGGGGGGGGTTAATCCTTATCCATATTCTTGAAATGGGAATTGCTAACGCCGGAAAGCACCTGGCTTATTTGGAAATGGACTTCTGGGAAAGCAGGTTTCATATGCGCCAGGGAAAATACTTCAACTCCAGGGCTCTCGAGGAAGTTGGGGGGTTGCCAGTGGGTGTGGGGTGGTGGGGTTTCTTTGACACAGGGAGTTGAAGCATATGGAGATTTGTTCCCCTCAAGTCCTGCCTCTAGTACATGTTCCAGCTCTAACTTGTCGTTTCTGATGCACCCGACTTGGCAGCAGAAGCAGTGAAAGCTGTTTTATAGACATAGCTCAGTGACTTTTAAAGTTGGAAGTTGGTGAGCTGGTGGCATTGAGGAATGGGAGGGACACAGACCCTTCATGAAGGCCTACGTGGATGCTGGTGTGCTTGGTGGATGGACTGAAGGATGAGGATGGTAGTTCCATACTGGCAGTAGCTCTGGGAGATCCTGAGGGACCAGCTTGCATGTTGGTACTTTGATTTTTACCTTCCTGGTGCCCAGCTGGCTCTGGTGGTGGTCACAGAGGGAGGACGCTGCGCTGAACGTGGCGCTTGCGCGGCTTTACAAGGCGTCGCGTCGACAAGTCGCTGCTTTTGTCTTGTTTTATTTTCTCAAAGTGCAGTGTCTGACTTTCTCTTTTTCCTCTCTGTAGGCTGCCCTCGGGAGAGGCAGTGGGAGGCAGTGGAGCTGGCCTCGGCACCGGGAGAGGCTGGACTTCCCGTCTCTCTGTGCTGAATGGCTGCGATGGCGCCCGCTCTCACTGACGCAGCAGCTGAAGCTCACCACATCCGATTCAAGCTGGCTCCCCCGTCCTCCACCTTGTCACCTGGCAGTGCCGAGAGCAACGGCAACGCCAACAACATCCTCCTGGCTGCCAACGGCACCAAAAGGAAAGCCATTGCTCCAGAGGATCCCAGTTTAGATTTCCGAAACAACCCCACGAAGGAAGAGTTGGGCAAGCTGCAGCCGCTGGTGGCCTCTTACCTCTGCTCGGATGTAACATCTGTTCCTTCAAAAGAGCCTCTGAAGCTGCAAGGAGTCTTCAACAAGCAGACAGTCCTTAAATCTCACACTCTCTTATCTCAGTCCTTCTTGAAAACAAGTGATCTGTTGGGGAGGCAACCGGTGTTGGAATTCACTTTGGAGAATCTAAAAACCATGAGTACGAATAGCCAGCCACCTCTCCCGCAAGCGCCTGTAAATGGCTTGGCCAAGAAATTGGCCAAAAGTACCAGTCAAGACCATGAAAACTCTAGTTCTCTCAATGGTGGGAAGTGTGCTCCTCCTTCTGCAGCCCTCCAGGCTGTTGACTATAACGCAGGAGGTTCTGAACTGGGGGACTTGAAGACCGGGTTGACCAATTGCACTCTTCCACACAGAAGCCTTGATGCAGAGCACACGACTCCATTTAGCAATAATAGCACTGCAAACAAATCTTCCCTTAATTCCACGGAGCAACAGCGGGTGCTCGAGGGTGGCAGTGGAGAGACTAGGTTGCCCAGCGTTGCTAGTCGCTCTGACTTTGGGAGCAGTAGGTTGGAGGAGCAGAAACCTCTGTTGGCTGGCCACCACAGCGCGCTGGACTCGGAGATGAGGACGCGGGCGTTGCTGCGGCGGCAGGCGGACATCGAGAGCCGAGCCCGCAGGCTGCAGAAACGCTTGCAGGTGGTGCAGGCAAAGCAGGTGGAGAGACACATCCAGCAGCAGTTGGGTGGCTTCTTGGAGAAAACTCTGAGCAAGCTTCCGACTTTGGACCCCCTGAGGCATCGAAGCCAGCTGATGTTGACCAGGAAAGCAGAAGCAGCTTTGAGGAAAGCTGCAAGTGAGACAGTTACTGCAGAAGGCCTGAGCAGCTTCTTGAAGAGTGATTCAATATCAGAAGAACTGGAGAGGTTCACAGCCAGTGGTATGGCCAACTTGAGATCCAGTGAGCAAGCCTTTGACTCGGATGTCACTGACAGCAGCTCGGGAGGAGAGTCTGATGTTGAAGAAGAGGAACTGACCAAAGCAGACCCAGAACAACCCCACGTACCACTGTAAGTAGCAGACATGCTTTGCTTACCTCTGGTGGGGGGAGAGCGAGAGGAAAGGAAAAATCTGGATTTTGGAGGAAGGCTTTTCTCTTTTGATGGGCTTAGATCAAAGAAGTGATTGTTAAAACTAGTGTGGTGTGATTTGCAGCATGCTTCCTAGTTCAGGCAGCACATGCAACGTTGAGGATAAAATTGTTCATGCATACGGTAGTTGCTGATGTTCTTCTGGAGCAGCAGGTCCTGGTAGTGCTGGCTGGAATGGTGCAAACATGCTGCAGATAAAAACCCCAAATACTATATATTCTCTCCATGAAGTGTTGGACCTGTCCCTTAAAATGACCTGTTTGTCTTTTTACAATGAGAATCCTCATAGTAGACCAGTTAATGTGAAGTAAGGCCAGTCTGAATCTTCATAGCTGACAGCATACTTGGGAGTTTTTATTATTTGGCCAAACTATCTGCCTGGAAAAAAGCCTCTGAAAGGATTTGGTCCAAGTGCCAGTGGATTTGGAAGTGTGTGTTCTCTTTTTTAGTGTGGAAAATGATTGTTGGGAATTTTCTTCTTGCCTGTGAGTTGTGTTTAATGACGACAACAGCCTCATGGTGCTGGTAACTGGATGCTGTTTGCAGAAGTATTAGGTGTCAGTTTGTGTGTGGAGGAGGATCCTTATCAAGGCAAAAGGTCTTGAGACAGGTCAAGGAAGAAGGGAAATTTTTCTTCTAAACCCGAGGTCTTTCCCTAGAAGTGCATCTTAGTATTTTGCACAAGTCTTTTTAAAAGTCCATATTCTGTGTCTGGTCTGTGTAAAATCTTGCTTGCATCAGTAGATGATCTCTTCCACCCTGATGGACCTATTGAGCTTAAACCTCAGGCTGGGAAGTACAGTCGACAAACAGCTCCCTGCAGCAGTCACAGGGGTCCTGTTTAGAATGTGGACAGCTTTCCCATCAAGCCTGGAAATAGTCACCAGGACTTTTCCATATACTTTTGGGATTTGTTCAGATCTCTGTGGAGAAATAACTGTATTTTGTTACCTGGGGTCTAAAGTCACGTTACTGGCTGATCGAGTGCTGCGTGTTACAAATCCTGCTGAACTGGGTAGGTGGATGTGAACAGTGTTTGTAACTTCAGCATCCTCCAAAACCACAGTCAGATGGATGAGTGCTGATGAACAGATGTTACAGCTCTTGAATATTAAATTCCAGCTAAATGTCACATCATGTTTTAGGATGTTAGCATGGGAGGGATTTCTGTCTGTGAAGTCTTCAACGTGGCACGAGTTTGGCTTTCTCCCAGTGCAGAGCTAGAAGCTGAGCATGTGATCCCTGCTGGCTGGACATAAAGGGGTTCTTGTGCTGTTAGAGAGTTTAATAACTTTATCCCTGTTCTATAATGTCTGCAAACTTTACTGTTGGGATTAGTGGTAATACTGCATTTTTAAGTATTCTTATGTTTATTAGAGGAGACATTTGATTAAAATTCTATCCAAAGTAATGCTAAGTTTCCCATACTGTGGGTTTCATAGATGGGTTTCGTAGATTCATGTGTTGTCTGGCAAAGTGAAATGTCTTTGCCACTCATCTTAATCCCAAGGGGAAGTGAGGTATTCAGAGACATGATGCGTGAAATTCTTTGCTGACTTTTCTGCCCCGTGTGTTAGTCATGCCTTTACATTCCCCAGCCTCCTGAGTACTCCTAAAAAGCCCAAGATTTTGAAGCTAATAAAAAGAATGATCCTTCTGTTGCCAGTAGGTTCAGAAGCTGGTGTGTATGCACACTGGCATCTAGGCCAGGCTCACCAAACCTCGTTTCAAGTTGATGCCTGTGGGTATTTAGTAATTAGTCTTCCCAGCATTGACTGTCCTGTTGGCATGAGTGCTTTGACATTGGGTCTCACGAGCTCTGGCATTACTGGAGTTGAGGCTGAATGCACATTTGTGCTTGTTAGCAAAGCTCCTGAAGTCAACCATCTGAGTACTTCTAAATATCATTCTTTTCAGAGCAGTGCTGAGAAGCAGGAAGGGGAAGAGCTGACTTTTCCACTGGGAAGCTGCCTTGGGCCAGTGTATTGTACAGAACCATTGTTTTACGTTCCTGTGAGCACAGAACTGCAAAGGCTTTTTTGCAGGGTTGCACAAGTATGGCCGGATTTTGCAGCTTGCTAACTTTGCTTATTAAAGGGAAGACTTTTGCCTTGATTATTTTAATTTTGATAGCGAGATGGAATATCTTCATGAGTGTAAAACTTCTGTCTCATCCTTCAGTCAGCATCTCTTGGCTTGGTATTGCCCCTGCCTTCCCCCAAGAAGTTGCTTGCTTGCTTCTAGATCTTCAGTGAGAGTTGTGCTACAAATGGTGTGTCTTTAGCTTGCTTGCTGTAGGTGGCCATGTCACTGACTGCCTCTGGGGTTCAAGTAGAAGCATGCAAAAGAAACAAAGGCTTGTTTGCATCATGCTTAGATAAGAGCTGACCTTTGAGTTTTTCTGGCATGGTGGCATTCCAGAATCAGTATCTGGTCAAGGACAGACTTTGAAGCATTTGTACTGTTTTGGCCTGCCTGATCTTGGCTGTAGAGCAGCACCTTCTGAAGGAATTGCATCTTTCCAGTAGCGTTTGGGATCTGTTGGAACTTCTTAGTTCCTTTTGAAGCACTTGGAGACCTGCTGCCCAGGAAGGTGCTGTCATTCAGGTGCATAACCAGGCCACCATGTCATGCATAAACAAAGCAGGGAGGTGCTTGTTACACCTTTGTTGGGAAGCCCTGCCAGCCATGGGCTTGGTTTAACAAGACCTTTAGTTCTCATGCAGCTGATGGGGAAAGGCAGCTGGTGCAGACAGGGTTGGTTTGTGCTGCATTTTTAGCTTTGTGTGAACCAGGGACCATCACATTGCATCCAGTTTGCTCTCACATGAACAACACACAGCTCTACACAGCTAGCAGCCTCTTACCTGTGGCTTCAGGGTGTGCAGTGGCAGAGTTAGGAGACGTGAGTTTTGCCTCTGGTGGTGGTGAAGGCAGGTTAGAGCCTCCCTGGTACAGAATTGGACTGAATTTCTTTGTCTGGGTGTGACTGTATGCAGCAGTTGTCTGCATCTGTGAAACCTGTGCTGCTGTGAAAGGCCCCACATGCTGTTTGTCAGCGTGGTAGGATCAGGAACTGCTGTTTGGAAAGGTGGTTTGGAGCAGGGCGTGAGAATTCCTCCGAGTGCTGGAAGGCTGCTGGTGGGCTCTGCCTGATGTGGCCAATCATCCAAGTTCTGGTGTTTCTGTGGCCCTGTGCTAATACATAAAAGTAGGAAATACTTCATGTGACTCATGCATCTTTGTAGTAGTAGGTTTTTTCAAGCTGGTTGGGTCCTTTGGTTGTCTTGTGTTTCTCTGTAGGTTAGTTTCATCAGAATTTGTCAATTTTTGTCTGATTAGTTACTTGTGTTGAGCAGAACATGGTCATTAGCTGGTGAGTGGTGTGTGATTTAGTGTCTGCAATCCCCAACTGCAGTCTGTGTTTCATGGAAAAAAATGGTGAGAAGGTAGTGAAAACAAATATTTAATTGGAACTTACGTTTTCATTCAGGTTTCTTATCTGGAAAGTCACTGTTTCGGTGGCAGTTACATCCAAGCTGCTGGGAGTCAAGTGAAGTTCCTAGTGAGTAACTTCTCACAGCACACTTTACAAGGCTCAGACAATACCTGCAGTTGTTCAGTTGTGGTTGGTATGATGCCCATGGCCATGATGCCTGAGCACACTTTAATTATCCCCATTTACTGGTGGGAAATCTGAACACCTCTGCACTTTGGTGTTGGAGTGAATCATTTCACAGCCTTGGAGACCATGTGTTGACTCCTCCCCTGGACTGTGTCAGATTGTGCTGCTTGGATTTCAGAACTGCTGGTCTTGGGGTAGTAATAAAGGTTTCTCACTAATATGTGCTTTTGATGGTGCTAGTTTTGAAGCCCTGTGGTGGAGTGGGATGTGTGTGGCACTTGCAGCAGTGGTTGTTTGAGGGGTCATTGCAGCAGGGCCAGGGAGGTGATTCTGCCCTTTCACTCTGCTCTGGTGAGCACCTGAGCACCTGGAACACTGCGTTGAGCTCTGGAGCACGGGAGAGACATGGAGCTCCTGGAGAGAGTCCAGAAGAGGCCACGGAGATGATGAGAGGGCTGGAGCAGCTCTGCTCTGGAGACAGGCTGGGAGAGTTGGGGTGTTCAGCCTGGAGAAGAGAAGGCTCCAGGGAGACCTTAGAGCAGCTTCCAGTGCCTGAAGGGGCTCCAGGAAAGCTGGGAAGGGGCATTTCACCAGAGAGGGCAGTGATAGGGTAAAGAGTAATAATTTTAAACTGAAAGAGGGAAGATTTAGGTGAGACATCTGGGAGAAACTCTTCACTGTGAGGGTGGTGAGACCCTGGCCCAGGTTGCCCAGGGAAGCTGTGGCTGCCCCATCCCTGGCAGTGTTGAAGGGCAGGTTGGATGGGGCTTGGAGCAACCTGGGCTGGTGGGAGATTCTATCATCAGTTGACTGAGAAATAGGAATTACAAATTCAGATTTTCTTCCCTTCATTATATTTTTCAAGAGCATGATATGGAAGCTTGTATCTCAAGGGCTATTAAATCACATTTCTCAGGCCCGTGATTTCATGGAGCTGTAATTCAGGTGGCAAATCCCACACTGTGGGGACTAAGGAAGCTTTTCCAAATGATCACAAACACATTCCACTAACTCTTGATTTATGCAGAACATTCCTAAAAGTCTGTCTTCACTCTTCCTGACTTTTACAGTTGCCTGCTTGGCTTTTTGTGGTGGTGTTCTTGTTCTTGACTTCTAGCTTTATGTGCAGGTCCTGACACACATTACTTAACTTCCTGTTTTTCAGCTATTTATGAAAACTTGCATGTGTTGTACCTGAGTTGCTCAGCAGCAATGTGCTGGTCAAGAGAGATGTCCCTCAAGCATCCTTCATTTGGGAAGAGTGAGCAAATCCTGAACATGCTCTTGCTTTGCATTTGAAAGCAGAATAGCAGAGAGCAGTTCATTGTTCAGAAATGCTTAATCAGGTATCCAGAGTAAGTAGGACACTCTGCAAGTCCCTTTTGCTTTTTAGAAAAGAGGGCAAATGAGAACACTGCTTGAGAAGGATCTGAAGAAAAACGAGTCAGTTATTTCTCCAAGAAATGTTAGCCTGAGTACACCTTTTATGGATGCAATGGGTGTCTAGTAGGTTGTTTCTCACTTTGATTCCAGTCTCAATCCTCATGCAGACCTCAGTGGTGTCTGGAAGGGGGGTTAGGTGGTTTTGGGGTGTGTTGCCATCCACAGGACTCAGTTAAGCTCAGTTGATGTGGTGCTTTTGGCTTTCATCCTAGAGGGAGTTTGATGTGTTGGGTTAAATTTATCCTTCTGGGCTGGAGTGACAGTTGTTTTAGAGGGAGCAGAAGGGAACCAACACCTGGAGTTAGGTCTGTGAGTGAAGGGTAACGTTGGAGTCAGGTGCTGTGGTGCAGGAAAGTGCTTGAATTTGGTGTGGGGTTGTTGAATGCAAACAGCATCTTTCTACATCTTTCTAACAGATGCCTTTAATGTTCTTGCAGGGTTTTGGGTTATTCTTTTTGGAGTCAGATCTTCTCTGCCTGTTTCTTGGGCTGTGGGGCTGGTCTGGGGTGTGAAACAGGTCTGGAAATGATTTGGTGTCTGGCACTACCAGTAAACCACACTTGGTCTCTCCTGCTCTTACGAAGCAGGGCAGAGAGTAAGAACAGACTCTAGTTCAGATATTTAGGACTTGTGGGTGAATCTTTGGATAGAGTTACATAAATATTTACTGTTTTTTTTCATTGGAAAAAGCCTGTCACAGTATCTGGAGCAGCAGAAAAAAATGTTTGTGAAGTTTGTGAGTGTGAACTGGTGTTAAAAAGCGAGTGTGGCAACTTGTCTGCTTTCCTACAATCTCATGTGAAACTGAAGTTAGTGTTTGAGCAAGGGGAAGTGGATCTGTTTGGAGTTGGTCTGTAATAGTGAAGTCAATCTACCAGCGTGGGGGATAGAGAAAAAGACTTTTGTGCATCTGTAAGCAGCTACAGCATGGAGCCGTGTTTTTATTCTTGTTCATACTGGCACAAGACCAAAAATTAAAATACAGCTAAGATTATAACTGAAGCAATGGCAAACACTAACTTAGAGATTCTTAAGGTGTGCTTCACAGATGTGCTTTTTCTTTCTGAGACATACTGGCTTTCATAATGCTGTAACATGGGCTTCCCCCCCCTCCTTTGTTCTCTCCCCCAGCAGATCCGTTCTAGCCCAGCAGCAGCGCTGCGCTGCTTTTCCAGCTGGGGGAAAATGTTTTCCTTGCTAAACTGGCACTACCCCAGCAGATTTTTCCACGGAGTGTGTTTTGGGCACACCCTGGGTATGGTGCATTTTGCAAGTGTCTTGTTTCAAAGGCTTTGGAGAAGCGAAGGGCATCACTGAGCCATCCTTGGCTAAAATGCTTTAGGTGGAAGAGAACTTTAAAAACTGACTTAGGTTTCACTTGCGGGATTTGTGAATGAAGAGAAGGACTTAAAAATCAAACTAGGGCCTGTGTGTTGACTAATAATTCAGCTGGGAAGTGGAAAGAGAGACTTGAATTGCAGTTGAGTGCAGCAGTTGGCCTTGTGTCTGGATCCAGATGGGAACTGGGAATGGTTCAGTTCTCCACTGCACTGGAGTTGTCTCCAGCACCCTCTGGTTGTGGCTCTCTGCCTTTGAAAGGTTTGCCAGTGTGCTTTGGTGTAACGAAATGGTTTGCTTAACCTAACATCCAGCTCTTTTCTTCCACCCCCTACCCGACCTTCCCTGTGATAAGGTTACTTTCTGGAATGCCTGCTCCAGCTTTGACCTCAGCACTGAGCAAGCTATTTATGGGAAGGGTACCTGGCACGGGTGCGCCGAGTTAGGGATTTTGTTAATGGTGCCTGGGATTTGTGTGTGGAACGTGCATTAAATTGCATCACATCAGCAGTGAGGAGGGTGATACTTTAGTGAAAGAGTGTTTAGAAGGGGACAGTCAGAGACTTGTGTTTGTTGTTGAGAGTTTAAGTTCACTGGTTTTGTTTCCAAGATGGGGTGTCTCAAACATTTTCCTACGGGTGGGTCAAGTTGAAGGTGGCCTCCCCAAAAGCAGCCTCCAACTTTGTTGTTACAGCAGTTGTCTGTGGCTGGTTGTTGTACCCAAGCAAGGAGGTCATCACGGGGATGTATTTAAAGCTCTTCTGTTTGTTGTAAGCTGTCAGGTCAGTGAACACCTTGGCAGATGGCTGTTTTCTCCCTGGTGCTCATGTACAACCATGATGCCTTAATGGCAAAACGAGATGTTCCCTGCGATAGTGATGGCAGCTCTGGGCTGGCACCGCTCGTGACACTTCTGAAGCAGATTAATTTGTCCTGTCTTATGAATGAGCATGAGCATGCTCTTTCCAGAAGTGCTTAATTTTAAGATCTTTAGCCCATTTTAAAGAGTTACAGCTCCCTTTGTCTCTTAAATACATGCATCCTTACTGTGTAAAATATGTCATTTGAGCCGTCTCTTGCTTAGGAGCAGTTGGGAAGTGGGAGCAAAGAAGTAGTTTTGGACACACAAGTCACTGCAGTTTCAGACATCTCCATGCAGTACTTGAGAACACTGAGTTTGTCAGATAGTTGTTTCACTTTTTAAGAAGTGCCTCCCAACAGGGTGGGTTTGTGAAATGTGGCTTCATTTGGTGGCTTGCCTAATAAAAGAGTAATTTAAAACAATACAAAGAAAAGAAACACACCCACCCCTATCATGGTGACCTTTTTTCTTTATTAGACTCAAAACACTTGATCCTCAAATCACCAAAAGAAGGAAATAAGGAGGATTGGGGTGCTCCTTATACAGCAGAGCTTTAAGCTCTTGTGTCTGTGACATTTTAGCAGTTTCCATAGTAACACATAACGATGTTGTAAAAAATGTTGCAGGGATTTTATTTGTATAAAGGAAGACCTTAAAATATTAATGTCAGGCAGTGTGAATCGGAGGGAAGTCAAATTGTATTTTCTGTTGGGAGCAAAAAAAATGGATGCAAGGTAGAAGGAAGTGATTTAATGTGTTGTCTGGAGTGAACAGCCATCTGTAGATTGAACTCTTGGCCAGCAAAAATGAGAGGACTTCAGTCATCTTGGGAATGTTGGCCACAAAGTCTTTCCTCTCTGATACTACAGGTAAGGCTTTGGAAATGCTCTGTGTCACTTGTTCTCCAACTGTTGGTAAAAAATATTTGATCTTAGAAGAACTTTTGTCCCAGTCCATGTGCAGCTTGATCTTGTTTCCTTCTTTTATGGTATTGGTGACGTGTTTGGAGCCAGTGCCCTGTTTGTATTCATGGGAGTCTCTGTAAGCTTAGTTGGGTTAAAAACTGGATGTCTGCATTTAGAAGCCTTTGTACTAGAGTAGCTCATAGAGCTTTACAGGCAATCTGCATTTAGTGAATTCCCTGGTGGCTCCTGCTTAATGACCAATATTGAGCTTTGGGTGTTGGGGGGCTGGTGACGTTGCATTGCATTTATCAAATCCAATCCATCCTGGAGTAATAAGCGGAGAGGTTTTATGTAGATGCAATAGGCATAAATCAGAAAAAAAACCCTGTTTAATGGAGAAAAAGGGTTTAGAGAGGGATATTTGTGTTGTTTAAATTAGAGTTGTGGGTCAGCAGCCTCATATTTATGCCCGGTTTGGTGAACAGAGGCAGTGAAGGGCAGCAAAAGGCATGTGGTTCAGGTGTTTTTGCAATTAAATCACTTGTAGGACCCTAGCAAGAAATCCCCACTTTCCAGATCAGCTTAAATATCTGTGTGTGAATGTCTCCCTTCTGTGGTTTTCTCTTATCAAGTTAGATATTGAATCTTTTTATTATTGTTAGGTATTAAGTCTTTTGAGTTCTGGCCGTGCCCCAATAGCTTGTGGCCAAGGAGCTGCCATGAGCTGGTCTCCACCACTGTCAGTGCTCCCTGGGTGCAGCCAGGTGCTGGCTGGAGGTTAGCAAGGGTTGTTCCTGATTTTTCTCAGTTGTAATTGCGAAGCTTGGGCATGGTGACAGCTGGTTGTGCCCTGCCCTTGACTGGTGTCTGCATCAGAAATTGAGTAGTAGTTAAGGTGTTTCTTCTGCCCATTGGAGTGGACATCTCTCAGTGCAGCAGCTTGTGGACCTGGCTGGTTCCTGGGCACCTGGATGTTGCAAACCTTGCTGTTCCTTCTCTGTGAGCTCACAGGCACTGAGCCCTGTGGTGGGATGAGCAGTGTCACTCGTGGGGCTGTGTGTGCCTGTGGACTTCAGTTCTCGCTGTGTTCTGCCGCATAAAGGTACGTTGCATTGCAGGTAGAGATACCACATTGTAAAAAACCTCCGTGCCTTGCACCCTGGCCTTTTATTTGTTGTTTTTAAACTTGCTCCTGTGTTTTAGGTGGTACAAGCACCGTGTGCTGCTATCACCTGCAGTGACTAGCCCTAAAAATGCATGGAAAGGAGGTTAATGAGTTCAGAGGTGGGTGCAGCAGCCACTGGTGCCCTGGGTGTCCCTTCCATGCACCCTCTTGAAGAAAGTCTGGCACAAGAGCTCTGCACCTGGGGCAGGATGTTTGTTGTTCACCTGCAGTCTCTCTGTCACCATTCCTTTGGGAATGTCCTGTCCTGGGTGCTGTGGGTGTCAGCACCAAGGAATAACCAGCACATGGAACTGGGGCAGGGGCTGACCCAGAGGTGAGGGCTGAGCCAGCCAGGCAGCTTCAAAAGGGCTTTGGTGCTGGTGATCTTGTGCTTCTGACAAAATTTAACTGCTGTGGTCCCAGTTCCTCATCTGGGTGGTTTGATGTGAAGAGGTAACAGCTCTCCATGTTGCTAGTGGCCTCTTTTTCTGCTGCAGGCTCACATCCCACTGACCAAGGGGTAAATATTTCTGTTTTGCAGCCCTTGCTATTCCTAGGCTGGGACAGTAGCATGAATAAAAGTTGCACCAGCTAAATCTGCCTATTTTTGTGTGAATTGGAGCCCTTCTCCGTGTGACTTGTGCTATTCCAGTGCTGGCCATTTCAAAAAAATGAGACAATTGGCCTTCTGTGAATCTGCATTTTGAATGCAGAACACTTGCAGGGCTCTTGCTCCATGTATGCAACATTTTGTGGTATTGGCTTTATACTGTCTCAGACTAAAACAAGAAAATTGTTCTCCTTCTGCTCCTTCTGTGTTGTAGGTAGTTCTCTGATCTGCAGAAATTTCTGATAGTCCAAAGGGAAGATGCTGTTGGTACTGAGGCAGCAGAAAATCATTCGAAGGAACAACCACATTAGAAAATCTTTCAAGGCATTATGATTAACCACTTTTCCTATGTCAAGGCAGATTAAATTGGTACAGATTAATTTTCAAGTATTTTTTAGCATAATATACACACCTGAGTGTCATCTAATGGATCATTGGTCATGTATTGGTCAAAGTCTTACCATTTTAAAGAAAATAAATCTGAGTAGTAGTCAGCCACTTAAAGAAAATTCATCAGTCTGATGATTCATGTTGTGCCTAAAGACAGCTTTCCATATCCAGCCCTCGCTCACTCTGCCTCCCATCCCCCTCTCCCTGCCTCTGGAAATGGGCAAAAAGCCCAAAACAACTTAACTCTTGGTTATTTAAACCTATTTTTAATAAATGATACTTGTAGAAAGTCTTACCTGAAGGCTTTGATTGACAGTGTTTTGTGTATTAAATCTTAAACTGGCTTATGAAGTGTGTAACTTTGCTGGTTGGGTTCTTTTTGGGTTTTTTTCCAGCTGCTTTTTGATGAATATAAGCTGTTCTTTGAATTCTTACTAACAGGCTGAAATTACATCTGTCTCTGGTTACAGCAGTTCTGTACTCGATCACCCTTTTGTGTGAATCTTTGACTTGTCAGACGTGCCCTAGTGCCCCTCCTCTCACTCCTACATCAGCTCTGCTCTTGTGTTCACATCCAGGGCTTTTTAATGTAAGGATTTCTCATTAATATAAGGAGCTCTAGTTATTTTTGCAGCTAACTCTCCTGTGTGCTGGCTGGTGAGGTAACATTGATTTTCAAAATAGTATCCTCTGTAGAGGAAAAGCTTTCGTAACCCATTCTAGTTGTCATGGCACAGATCTGCCTTCCCCCCCCTTACTTGCTGTTACCAGGCATGCTTTGGTGATGTTAAACTCCTGAAACCAAATGCCTCTTCAGGCTGGGTACAGGTAAGCCCTAATCAGATTATCTGCTCTGCAAATTGAGTTGCTTATTTTACCAATGTTTGCTTGGGCTAGAGCAGGTGAATTTGTGTGCTAGGACAAGCACTGTGATAAATTGAAATGGGTTGATGAAGCTTTTTGATGACTGTATAAGACAGTAAAAAATTATCAACTGTTTGCTTGAGTTCTCCATGTGTATTAATTTCTTTCCCCTATGTTGACATGAATTAATTTCCCCTTTGTTTTTTCCCTCTCCCCCATGGGCAGTAGGTACATGTTTGCCACTTCATGTCCTTCAGTAATTTCTGCAACAGCTTCTTTTGGTCCAAGGTTCACCCACTACTCAGATCAAGCAGTTGGAGTGCACAAGAACTCTAGTTGCCTTGCACCTCATTTCCTTTTTCTATCCTTCCCATGACCTACAAAGACGGTATCTGAAAACTGCTGGATGCTCAGTGATGCAAGTCGTGGAGAGGACAGAGAGAAAATTCTGTGGGTTTTTTCCTTCCTTGTTCTTGTGCCTGTGAAGGCTTTGGTGGGAAATTCCCAGAAGCTTTTCAGTTGTGATGCTCAGAGCAAGTGGTGGCTGCAAGATCTCAGCTCTGGGGGGGGAACATCCTCTCTCTCTCTCTTGTAGCAGTAACAAAGTGGTCCCCACTAATGAGAGTCTGTTGCTGTAGCTGAGTGTTACTTGGTGAATCTGCCATAGGAATCCTCTCTTTATTGTTTTCCTCTGATGTTGCAGCATTCCTCAAAATCACTTTAATCTAGTTCTTGTCTGCTTGTTAACAACCATGTGCATCCAGAGCACTTGGCTACTTTAAATGTTTGCTTTATATAATGAAACTCCCTCCCTTTTTGGAGCTTTCTAGTAGGATTTTTTTTTTCCCCCCCTCTCTGATGTAGGTGTTTGAATTTCTCAACTAGTCAAACTAGTACATAAAGTAATCTTCCTGTCCTGGGTCTTGCTGTAGTAGTCTTACTGGAAAAATATTTGTTTTCACTTAAATTTATTAGACCTGGGAGAAAATGATGTAATCCTCCCTCCAGTTTGAAAGAGTGAAAACAAAATTTCCAAGAATTCCATGTTCAGTGAAGCCTTTTCTCCCATAATTTCTGCCCCTCTCCACTCTCCCCCTCTGGTCCTGTAGATACTGGAGTTTTAAAGCGAGTTGGAGGTTTATTGCCCAGTGATGGGGGTTTTTGGGCAGATGAGAAATCCTGGGATGTGTGTGTGTGCCAGTCCTTGCTGTCCTTGAGAACTGCTGACCTGGTAAAAATGGGAGCTTTAATTGAAGTAATGGAGCTCTCGTGTGTTTCCCTTCATTCCTGAGAGTAACTGGTCCAAGAGCATCTTGCTTTATTTGTTTGGCTGATGCTTGGCAAGATAAAGGAGGTTCTGAGAATTTGTGATTATCTGCTTAACTGTGGCTTATGCTGTTGTCTCCTACAATGCAGTGGAGCAGGGAGGCAGCACACCCCCCTCCTCCTCCTCCTCTGCCATGAGGAGCAGCAGCTGCCCGACTTCCTCGAGGATTAATCATCTCCATCGTACCTCTGATCAGTTTTGGACACACATTAGGGTAGAGAAATCAAAAGAAAGGTTGTTTCTTGCCTCACAGAAATATCTTGGAGAATGTAAAAAAAAAATACATGCAAACCCCTCACTTAAATACACCCTTTTATAATAATTGTAATTGCCTGTTAGCACAGTGCTGGCTGCTATCACTCTGAAAGTCTTGGCGTTTGTTGCAAGGGATTGTACAATAATATCAGAGGGACATTTTCCCTTTGTTCCAAGGTCTGTCTTTCTTTTTTTGGGGTGAAAACATTCCATAATCTCTCCTACTTGTCGTGAACTTCTCGCCCTTGGAGCAGGGTGGTGGTACTGAAGTACAATGGCTGCATTAAGGTTCTGATTCTTACCACAGCTCGTCCCAGCTAGGCTAATGAAAAAAAAAAAAAAGTCATATCTCTTCCAGAGCTGGGAATTCTCTGGGTCTGGGGAAGTGAAAATACGTAGTAGTTTGGCAGTTCAGCCCACTTGGGACCCTTTGAGGCCACATAGTAACCAACTGGCAGTGATGGCTCTTTGTTTCCGATACAATTACTTTTGTGTTGGCTTTTGTTGTGAAATGCTTGGCTGCAAAGTTCTTGAATGCATTTGAGAATGTCTCATGTGTTTGATGCTTTCTTCTGTCTTGTGCAAATCCTGTTGCCATGAGTCAGGAGAAGAGTGAAGCAGTTAAGTCTCAGGTTCAGCCCAGTATAATTTGCTCTGATGGGCAGTGGTCTTGTTCACAGTGTGATTATGCATCAGATCTTGGGTTGTTGAACCTGCTGTCAGTCTGACAATGGTGCAGCAGATTTTAGAAATCCCAATAGGTTGAGAATCTGTGTTGTGTGCTTTGCTTTGTGTGAACCTTTTTAAATTTTATCAAGCATTAATATCTGGAAGATGATGCAGTTCTACAAACTTTTCATTCGCTGCCTTTTTTCATGGATTGCTTGGCTGAAAGTTGCCACAACTCCATTTTTTGGCTCTTGTTCTGGCTTGAAGATGTGTCAGGGTGACATGCTTTGCTCTTGTTTGTAAATAAAAAATAAAATTAAAAAATGGTATTTTATAGAATGGGTTGGAAGGGACCTCTAAATGTCCCTGCTTATCATAGGGGGGCTGGACTGGATGACATTTCTAGACCAGATTGCTCAGAGCCCTGTCAAGCCTGACCTTGAATGTCACCAGAGAAGGGGCCTCCACCACCTCTCTGGGCAACCTGTTCCAGTGGTCCTCCACCCTCGTAGTAAAGAACTTTCTCCTAATGTCCATCCTAAATTTACCCTTTTCTAGCTTGAAACCATTACTCCTTATCCTGTTGTTACATGCTGTTGTGAACAGCTCTTCCCCCTTTCAGGTATTGGTGTATTTGCTTCTCTAGAAAAGCAAAACTCATGGAAAGCAGTGACTGGAAGGGAGATGATGCTGCCTTCTCTTCCTGTCCCTCTCCCCCAAAAGAACAGCAAACCCTCCTGAAGTCAACACCCCTCTTACAAAAATCTCCTGGGGAGACTGATTTGGTGAGTTTTCTGAGAAAACTGAGGAGGGTTGGGGTGATGATGGAAGCTCTGCCTCTTGTACAAGATGTTTCAATGCTGCCAATCAAAACATCTTCTAAAAATATCCCATCGTCTAGAAGAATCTATTCTTGCAAATCAGAGCCTGATATTAAATATCACACTGGTGATGGCAAAGGATCCAAATTAAAGAAGCAGACCAATATTTATTTCTTTTCCCCCTTTGGTTATTTGTTGCAGGCCTCACACAGGATGCAAATAAAATCAGTCTGAGCATGAGATCCTTCCAAAAATGTGGTACTTGGATTGCAGGGGAGTTTGCTCAGAAGGTGGGAACTGGCTTGCTCTTCTCTACAGAGCCTTTTTTTTCCATGTTGCATGCCTGGTGTCTTGGCATGAAGTAAACATTATCTAGTCCTTTTCAAAAGTCCTAAAGTAGAGAGTGTGTCTTGGCTGAACCTGCTGAAAGGGCTGGGGAAAAATCTATCCAAGAAAAATAAATTCCTGGTGGAGCAGCCAACAGCATGTGTGACACAAACCACTTCTGAAGGGGTGGGGGTGGTACAAATAGAGTGGTTTGATTTGGCTCTGGGAAATCCAGGTGAAAAGGGAGGATACAGTTAAGATAGAGCCATCTCTTTTAGCATAAAATCATTCAATTCTTGGTGTTTTCTGACTAGTTCTTGTTCCTGTGGTATCCCTTCCCACCTTGTGCCCTGTTTTCTAATCTTCTGTAGAACAAGAGCATCTCTCCTGCTCTGTAGACCACAGAGGTGGGTATCTGCTGAGCATGGTATCTGGCCATGGGCAACGTTGTTCACGTTGTGATAAAGGCACCTTCGATGACATTGCTTGAAGCTCCAGCAGGGAAATGAATCCCATTGACGTGCTGGTGTTGGGTTCCTAGGGCTGTAGAAACCTGATGGGGTTACCAGCTTGAGGTGGCCCAGATCACAGGGCTTTATTTAGGGAGGTAGAGAGCTGAAAAACATGCATGTGGTGACCAGGGGACCCCCTGGGTTGTTGCCTGTCCTCTCCTCATGTGGGGCAGCACTGGGGTCATCCTGTCCAGCTTGTTCATGGATGGTTGCCTCTCCCCTCCCCATCCAGCCCCTTGCTCCAATGTTGTGGGTTGAGGACTCCCCTGTTTGCATTACCAACAGGGAGGAGCAATGTAGCGGTGGCAAACCTGCCACGTCTGCTTGGTACAAACCTGCATTGTCCTTGACAAGGAAAGAGCCTTCCAGTAATTCACCTTGCCAGCAAGAAAGGGTTTGGAGTTTTTTCGTGTTGTGTGGTTTTTTTGTTTGGTTGGTTGGATTTTTTGCTGTTCTTAAAAGCAGCTGAGTTGCTCGAAATCAGTGCAATGTTTAGTGACACCGAAGAAGAATACACTTCTGTGGGTAGGAAATTGCTCAAGGCAGCAGTTTATTCTTTCAGTCTATGGATTTTCAGTCAATGTGAAAACCAGAAATGTGGCTGTGAACTCACTATTTTGATTTCTTGCTTGCTGCCTCGACATAGAAGGCATCTTGCAGAATCTCTATCTAAAGGAGATTAAATTACTACTACATTCTGTGTAGCTTTTTTATAAAGAATCAGAAGCATTCTGCTCTTTTGTGGGAATCATTAGCCACTTAATGAGTTAAAGTACTGTGGCTACATAAAGATGTGTAAACAGGCCAAGAGGAATCTAAAAGATAATTCACGTGGAATCAGAAACAGGCTGCAGGAACCCTGTCACAGAAATAAATGTGGTTGCCAGTAAGTTTACCAAGCAGTAGCTGAATCTGTAAAAAGTAAAAATGATCTTGTTTTCTTTTTCTCATGTTGATGTACAGTCCCTTTTTTAGCTGTGTTTTGGACTATAGGGGATTGGGAATGATTTGTTAGGCATTTATAGTGAGTTGTGAAAGCCTGGAAAGATGTCTGTGCATTTTGGAGTGTGTGTGTATGGACACAGTGTGTGTGTGATAAACAAGGAGCTTCTTTTAAAGTAGTCTCTTTGTTTTGTTAAATCCCAGCAGTTTATTTTTGAGGCTCTGATCTCCCTAGTTACAGGTATGGTTAAGTTAATTGGCTTCAGGGAGGAAATCTGAAGGCTCTTTTTTATGTCATCAGAATATAATTTGATTAAAGCAGGTTTTAGGAGGAGCAGGAAGTTTATGTATAGATGAATAGGTAAAAACAAGCATATTTTGAGAATTTGAATAGGAAATCTTCATGTGTGAGGAGCTGCTCATAGTGCAGCCAAATCTCCAAAAAATGCCACCTGGTTTATATCTTCAAATCCAAAACTCAGTCTTGCTCTTTCTCTACATGTCAATATTTTTATTGCACAGAGGGAGTTGGGCTGGACTGCATAACTCTGCTCCTGCAGCTGTTTCAGTGTGCTTTAAAAAGAAGGTATAAGAACTAGGAGGATCTGCTCTTTGTGGTAGGTTTCACTCCTCTTGATGAGAGGTTGTTTGAAATTTTGTAACATAAGGGCTAACACCTCTTCTAAAACCTGTCCTGACTTCATGTGGGTAACAGGATGCAAAACACGTAAACATGGCTGAGTTCTTGGTTGGTTTGGTAGCCTGCTGGAGGAGAGAGATCAGTAGTCTTCTGTGACCTTTCAGGTGGTCCTTATTTGTAGCTTGTAGTTTTTGGAAATTCGTTGAGGTTTCTCTTAATTGTCACTTCTCTTACCACTTTTCTGATAAGTGCTGCTGTCAAAACTAGCCTGGTATCAAAGCCACAGCCCTGCTGCAGCTCACTCTGCTTTGGCTGAGCCACCTCTGATCTCACCTCCACAAGCTGAAGATAGAGCTGTCAACCCCCACCTCCGAAGAAAAACAAAACCCAACCTCAAAACAGACTTTACCCAAAACTTGCTTAGCAAGTGGAGCATCTGTTATTGCATGAATTTGTCAACAGCATTTTGCAAACAGGCTTGAAGATGTTTTGCCTTGATCCGAGAGACTCCCAGGAGCTTGCAGTCTCTTTGCAAAGCTTGTAGTGAGAGGACAAGAGGTAATGGATTGATACTGGAAGAGGGGAGATTTAGGTGAGATGTGAGGAGGAAATTCTTTGCTGTGAGGGTGGTGAGACCCTGGCCCAGGTTGCCCAGGGAAGCTGTGGCTGCCCCATCCCTGGCAGTGTTGAAGGGCAGGTTGGATGGGGCTTGGAGCAGCCTGGGCTGGTGGGAGGTGTCCCTGCCCATGCAGGGGATTGGATCTAGATGATCTTGAAGGTCCCTCCAACCCAAACCATTCTGTGAATCTGTGAAAGCTGCTGGTGGGATTTTGTGCTGTCCAGAAAGGCTGCTTACAGATTCATGCAATTTTTAATATGGATTTCTCATAGAGTGAAGCAGCTCTCTGTTCATGTGGGGCTGTGTGGTTGTTGGTCAAATTCCTGAGAACGCTGAAGGTGGAATCAATTAAGACCTTTTTTATTCTCTTGCTGTCAGACTTATACTTTCCATTTCTATAGCATTTGAATAGTGGACCTTGTAGCTCCAAATGTCAGAGTTTGCTGCCTTGCTGTTGGAAGCAGGTAATAGAGCAACACAGTCTAGCTCCTGCACTGCTGGTATTATATTTTTTGTAACATGCTATGGCAGAGGCACAGGGTGGTTCTAGAAGTAGCTTTTAAAGGTGGGACATGTCTCAAGAAGAAAACAGCCTATGAGCTTTACTTAATAAGCTTTCAAGGGTAATTAACAGGTTGCAAGTATATTTGTTGTTAGTAAACAACCTGAGTGCAGTGACTAGTTTTTCTAGGACTTCATTTATAAGATAGAATAGACTTCTTGTAGCTTTTTTTAGAAGTTCTGGTTGTATATCAGGATACAAATCATGAGTTCTTTGCCACCTTATGAAGATGGAAGTCTGGGCTTGGTGACTCTGAGGAGAGAAAGATTTTTTTTCTCAAAATTGGCAGCTGCTGCTTTTGAGCTCTCATGGGCCATACCTCAGTTTTTATTTTACTTCTTTCCCTCTATTTTCCCCTCCAAGCTGGAGACTATGAAGTACGTGGTATTGCACTACGAAAGAGAGCTGGTCTATTTCTTGCATGTGTTCTGTGTCTCAAGTTGCAGTGGTAACAAGTAGGTCCATTGCCAGAGCTCTTCAAGGATGGTGCTTCTGCAGGCTGCTAGCAGGAGTAGTCAGCATAGTTTCCTTGCAGAAACTTATTTTTGAAGTAGAATGGGTACAGGCATTTCTTGATCAAAGCCCAAGTGGGTTTTGCAGGATATTATTTTTTTCCTTAGAGAAATAAGGGGAAAGTGCTACCCTGGGAGGTAGTTTATTTACAAAATGTAGCTGAACATCCCCTTGTAGCTCTTCCCTGGTGAATGTGAAACATCTCTGCTGTCTGTGTAACGATCTCAACCGTGTTGAGAAGGAGCAGGCAACCATTTGGGTCAAAAAGAAGCTTGGTGGCATCTGGAGCCCTCCCCATGGTGTTGTCATGATGCTTTGGCCTCGTGAAACCCTGAGGTTCTGCTGTGGGCAGCTCTGCTGCACTGTGTGAGCTTTTCTAGTCTTAACAGGTGTCTCCCTGAAAATATGTGCCAGTATTTTCTGTCTGCTGGTAAAGAACAGTATTCCTTTGTTTCTGTTTGGAGAGGGAAGGGAAGCCAGCCAAGTTCAGTGCTGCTTCATAGCAGAACATATCTCATTGCTTTGAAGTTATATGCTTCTTAAAATAAAATCACCTAGACTGTAGCTCTGCAATTCTTTATTGCAGTCACTGAACTATGTTTATAGTTAACAATCACAATCTGCTGCTGAAATTTATTCTACTAAAATTCTGTCCATTTTTTAATCCTTTGTTGTTGTTATTGCTCTGATGTTTGAGGGAGAGCAAGTTCTGTGCATCCTTTTGACTTGACATATAACAAGCCCCAACGTTCATCTAGCCAGTCCTCTTTCATGGTCTCAGATGCCATGTCTGCCAACTGCCTGTGCTCTAACACTGGGTGACAAGACACTTAAAAGATTGGACATCTCTTTGATTCTGAGGAGTCCAAAGCAGGGATCTCGATGCAAAGAAATACTGCTTGTCAAAATCAGGTTTCATAAAGCCATCGCACGGGTGGTATTTTCTGGAGGGTGTTCAGATGAAGTTGATGATTAACCCATTCCTTTGCCTGGGAACTTCTGAATCTGAAGTTGGTAGTTGAGAAAGACCAGGGTGTTTCTTTGCATGGGAGTTTGTGGGAGGAGGGTGGTGGTGGCAGTTGAGTGGTTTTGTCAAGCTTTTTTTATTACAGGTCCTGGGAGACTGAACTCTTGGAAGACATAATAAAACTTTGTCTCCCTTTATAGCAGTTGAGCTTCCATGTGGGGGTTGTGCATGTGTACTCTCTCCATCTTCCTTTTTCAAAAAGGAGCTTACAGAGGAGTTGGGAAGCGCATGGTGTGTCGGGCTGCTGGACTTGAGCAGCAGTGAATTTAATTCAACAAACCCCTGCTGGAGATACAAACCTCCTGGGAATCTCCAGATTAAGCTCCTTTCACTGAGTGCAATGGTTCTGTTCTACATCTGATGCAGGTCTAACTTCCCTCCCCCTGAAGGATGAGGAATGGCACCTTGGGGAAAGGTCTGGAAGGCTCACAGTGCTTGAGCTGAGCACCCTTCTTGTGTCGAGCTCCTGTAGAGCAGAGTGCACAAGTTTCTCTTTGTTTGAGCTCTCAGATTTGCAGTCTTACAGGCCACATTTGCGGGCTCTTTGGTCGTTGAAACAATTTGAGTACATTTAAGAAAGTCTTGACAAGTTTTAGCTTGTTCTTTGAGTGTCTTTCCATTGCAGCAGCAAATGCTTTCTCGTGCGCTGCAGAACAGCACAGCTCAGTGTATTAAAAGACTCTTCTTTCAGTCTGTGTTAGAAAGAAAAGCCTTTGGAAGAGATGGGAGGGGTTAATACACTGTTTGATCAGATGTTGGCTTCCTTCCTGACCTCTGGGAAGGCTGGGACCCTTTGGAGCCCTATTGCATAAGAACAACAGAGCAGGGAAGATCTAAACCCGCATTGAGTGTCCCAGTGCTGCTCTGATCCTCTGGTGGTCGTGCTGCTTAGCCAACTTCAAATAATAGCTGCTGCTCAGTTCTGAGGGTGTCATGAACTCCATGGTTTGTGTTCTTTTAGGAAAACCTCTTGAGTGAGTCTTAATCATCTGTATATGGCTAATTTAAAACACCCCTTAAACTTCTATCGTTGCTGTGTGGAAGAGCATCCTCATGCATACAGGGTGAATTTGTCTTCTGCAGGAAGGACCATGGATATGATTTGGATGCTGCCGTTGGGAGGATGGTTCCTTAGGGCTGCAAGTGCTTGTGATCATTTTTTAAATAAATTGCTTTTATGTCCTGCTCGTGTCTTGCCAAATATCCTAAAGCTACACATTCACCTTCTTTCCCCAGCAGTACTGGGAGGTGTTGGGTAGAGCCAGTCCCCTGCATCTGTTCCAGTTACTCTGACAGCAAAGAAGAAAAGCTTTAATTGGTACATTCAAATTTCCGTATTGGACACTCGAGAATCCATATGGGAGAAAGACTTCATGATATCTGCATTCTTACTGTGTGGGGAAGATTTTACTTCGCACCTCTTCCCCTCTTAAACTCAAAAAGGTCTGTAGTGAAGTTGTTCTGTAGAGAATTGTGCTTAAACAGCCTGAGCACTTGGATGCTCAGACCATTAAGTCTGCCTTGCATAATGAGGTGTGTGTGAAAATGTATAAAAGCTGTCATGTTCTTTGCTAGTGCACACCCTTTCCTCCTTTTTAGGAAAGTCAGTGTTAATATCTCAGTAACTCTCACAGCCGTGATTTATGGCCTTGGCAACTGCTTTTTTTTGTTGTGATTGCAAATATTTGAACATCTTCTTGTTCTCATTAGGTTAAGGATGGCTCCCTCTGTCAGTAGTAGAGGTTTGGATCATGAACTTGGGACTCAAACATGTGAAACGGTTGTGGTGAGGTATATTGGAGTATAAGCTTCAGCCTCCCAGCTGCTCAGTAGGGGCTTGTGTGTGTTCTTCTGTTGCAATTTTCATGCAGGGATGAGGTCTTGACATGTCTTTAGGATGGGGCAGTGTGAGAGGCAGGTTCTGTACGTCATGGAACACACGTCATGCTCTGCCTTGCTTCAGCTCTGCTGAGAGTTGCTCAAGGGTACAAGCTCCCCTGCTCTTCTGAAAGCTCTTGCTCGAGCCCAAGGGTGGAAATTCAGAGGCTGGATGTTGGCATGGAGATGTGCAGGTATATTGTTTTCTAACATTAAATATCACCCTTCTCTTGAATAGATTAATAAGTAAAACCACAGGCCTGTTGCATATGGCTATCTCTTGTCCTCCTGGCACAGATAAATCCTAATGGTGGATTTCGACCTCTGTTATTCCAAGAAAGCTGCTCAGCCTCTTCTCCAGGGACACTGCTGGTGTCTCAGTGCCTGTGGTTCACCCTTGTTCTGCCTGCGTGGCCCTGGCCAGGGCTGCAGCTGCTCCGAGCTGGGCACTGCTTGGTGATTAGTTTATTAGAGAACTGAGAGTGTGTTTGAAAGGTTCTGTAATCAGCAAAGTGCCTGTCACCTAAAACTGGCCTTCTGTTTTCTGTGCTGTGATATTTTAAGTTGAAACTTAGGGGATTTGTTATTTTAGGTATAATTATAAGCTCCAGTGGAGCTAGCATGTCTTTATATAGAGAGATACATATATATTGCATACATATTAAAAATATCTGAGAAGACTATAAGAAAAGTAAAACATGGGAGAGGTAATTGATTAATGTCCCTCCCTGTTGGAACAGGTAGTTCCAATTAAGGCAGACTAACTGATAGCAGGAAGTTTCCTCTTTAAGGTCACATTTTTCTACTCCGGATTTTCTTCCAACTGGTGTCGGAAACGCGTTCCAGGATTTGCTCGTCCCGTTCAGCCTGTCCCTCCTTGTGTTCACCCTCTGACCGTTGTACCCTTAGACCAAGGTTAGCTCTGGGTTTGATCCTATCGGCTGTTATTTGGAGAGCTGTAGGTGCTGGGTGTGTTGCAAGGTGTGTTTGGCTTGTTGATGTGCTGAGGATTCTGGACCTGCCCACGGGTACCGGCTTGTCTCCTGCTCCCTGCGCCGCTGGGCCCCGCATGGCCGGTCACACAGTGCATTCCCAGCCTCCAGCTGTGAAATTGAGGAGTACAGCTCATCCCAGACACTGCCTGGCTTCTCCAGCTGCTCCTCGTTAGTCAGCAAACCTCCTGGCTTTCTTCTCCTGCTCCCTTCCTGCAGTGAGGTGCTCTGAGCTTTCCAGGCTGTGGTTCCAGCTCAGCTCTGCCCAGCTGCTCCCAGTAAGGAGGGAGCAAAGGGAGGGGGTCCTTCTGTGGTGGGGGAGATTGCCAAACTGCACCTTTTGTGAAAGAATTTCTTCTTCTACTTTATTTAAAATAAAGGGAGGGTGGGAGGGCAGAATTTCCCTCCTATATGGCAGCAAAACTCCTTTTTTTTTTTTTTTAATCCCCTGAAACTTGCAGTCCCCTCCTGCGTCTTGCATTCGTGCCAGAAGAAACCTGTTCATTCCAGCTGATGGCATCCCATCCTTCCTGGTATTTTCTGCCTTCTCTTGGTACCCTGGGTGGCAAGGTTTGTTTATTCCCCTTCCCAAACAGCACGGTAAGACAGAGAATGGTGAAGTGTTACTGCAGGAGCAGCCTCAGCCTGGTGTCCCAGTGCTCTGTAGGCTCCCAGGCACTGGGTTACTCAAGATACCAGTCCTGGATCTTGAGGCTTAACAATCTCACCAACAAGGACAATATTCACAACTCCAGCCAGGCTGTTCTTTATTAAGAGTAAGAAAATTGTGAAGTCCTAGGAATTCTGTAAAGGCATTTGATAAATGAGTCCTCAGTGATATACCGTGAGATCTGGAGGAAAATAAACTTTTGGTTAAAGATTGAATTCTGTTCCAGGAACACCTTGCTCAATATCTAGAGGCTTCTTCATGCAGGAGTGAGACCTGGGCTTGAGTATTCTGTTGAAGAAAGCTGCCTTGCTGTGGCTTTCTATCAAGCTGCCGTGTCTTTTATCTAAGCTTGTGAACTGCTTTGGTTGCTTCTTGTCTGAGCCTAATTTTGAAGCTTACCACACAAATATTTATATAAATATTTCCAATTTATATGTCATGTTTTGGTGAAACATTTTAGAGCTTTTCTTTTCACTCAAGCTTCTCCTGGAAGGAGTGTGCTGTCTCAGCGTGGAGTCAAAAAACTTTATGGGCCATAAAGTTGAGACTTTTCAAGCTCTGCAGGTGTCCTGTGGCCAAAATTAAGCTGCCTTTTTTTTTTTTTTTTTGTATTTCAGGTTTTAAGGGTAATCTTCTGCCATGCAGGAATGGGTTTGGGTATTATTTAATTTAGTTTTAGGTTTGAAACTTGGCTGTGTGGATTTCTATCCCATGTCTACCAAAAGCAGACACTTGTGTAGCTGTGTACTGACAAGCAGAAAGACAAATTCAGAATGATCTGCTCTGGAAAGGATCCAAACATTTTAATTTGTGTGTATGTAATTCTAGTATCTCTGCTAGAGCCAAGTCTGCTCTCCTTAGACTTGATGATAATGCTTAGCACATGTAGTGTTTTCATCTCAAAAGCACTACACAAACATTAAAGCCTAAATCCTAGGTTAGTTAAACTTCCTTTTAGCTGATATTTCCATAGGTTGGAGAGCAGGCTGGGATCTGCACAGGCCCTGTCATGTTGACTAGGAGCACCTTGTAGGATGGGCTGGCAAAGGGTGCTAAAAATAGCTGCTGATGGTTCCTCTGGGTAGCGGAGGAAAACTCCAATCACTGTGGAATATGAATCACTTTACTGATCTGACCAGAAACCCAGTGGTCACTGAGTTTCTGGTCAGATCAGTAAAGTGATTCATACTCCAAAGTGATTCGAGCGGAGCACTGGATTGATTCTTCTGGTGAGAGTCCTTAAATATTCATGTGGGTCGTAATTGGGTCCAAGTAGCTGGTGTCATTTCTAGTAAAATGACGAGGTAACAGTGAGCTCTTGCTTCCACTCACTCTGCTCAGGCACCAGATCTGACTGCTTCCCTGCAGTAATACCATGTTCCAGAAGCCATGGAGCTGGCCTGCCCTCGTTACCATACCACCGGTAATTACTTAATCAACCAAAGGACTGAATTGGGAAGCAAAACGGTTGAAGTAAACACAGTTACTCTGCAGGTTCTTCTGTTGAGACCCCCAGAGGCCACATCACTGGGTTTTTTTTGGGGGGGAATCAGATAGGTATGGGGTGTTTTCATTCCCAGGGACAAGAGGACACGTTTCAGGGTGTTACACCCTTGAGAACTGTTCCGGCTCGCTCGGCATTGCGGTGAAGCTTTACAAACCTTTATCTTTGTGCTTTTGCTAGTGGGTTATTGTTGCTTCCTTTAGTTCACTCAGCAGAACAGGTGGCCTTATTCTTCAGTGTCTTGGCAGATTTCCTCTTAAGCCTTATTTTAGAGAGTTGAAAGAGGAAGAGGGCATAGGCTGCTTTTTGAAGCTGTGTTCACCAAGGGCTGTATTCCCACCAGCGTTGTGAAGTCTAGAATAGTTACTCCAGGATTCTTTGCTGTTTTGAAGCAATTACAGTTTCTCAATCTTGAAATAGGGGATGTTGTCCTATTAAAAAAAAATTAAAATATAACCAGGAGAAGCACAGAAATGTGCAGAGAAGGATCATAGGTTTTATTCAGTGCCCCGGGGTTTATCTGCTTTGTCTCAAGACAGGCACAGGTTTTGCAGGAGCTTGTGGAGGCTTGGGAAGATGAAAATGAACATGGTCAGCACTCTTCATCTTTGAATAATAGGTGGTCGAACAGAATTGCTGCATAATGAATTTGGACATTTATTAACCCCCTCCTTCCCCCTGCCTTTGTCCCACTTTCTGTACCTTTGAGTAAAGCCTAATCCAGAGTGTCTGGTGAGCAGATGTAGAGATGCTGTGCTGCTGCAATTAGATAATGGTTTTTCTGGTTTTACATGTGTTTTCTGAGCTAACAGTTGAAAATGGGTGCAGCCTGTTCTTTCCCTGCTGTATGAAATCAATAGAGAGGCTTAATTTTTTCTTCTTTTTTGAAAAAAGTTCTTTTATTACTAAGTACATTTTAAAAGGCTATTGGTTTTGTCAACGGTCTGAAAGGGAGACAGATGCTTGTGATAGATTGTTCTTCTGTGTGTACTTGAGGAAAAAACTGAACACTGATTTTGTTGGAGGACTCCAGCAGCGTCTGGCTGTGTCACCTCTGTCACACCATGCCTGTCTTTCCATTAACTGCTGGACAATCTGAGTAATCAAATTCTCCAGTGAATTGGAGCTCGGACACTTTCGGTTGTTTGCTCTTTTCTTGGTATATGATTCATTTAGTTTTGACTGGGACTTGGGGAGGATGACTCCAGCTGGGGTGAAGCACTGGGATTGCTTATTAAGAAGAGGTGCTTGTTCCAAGTCTGTTTCACCTTCCTGATTTCTAACTATGTATTTGAATTTCTCCCTGCTTAGATCACCTGTAATAAATCAGATACCTACAGGTTACCTGATACAGGTCTTTTAAATGATATTTCCAGTAAGATTTTTAACAATCAGCTGCTGGAGGATTGCTTTTAAGGACCTATAACTGAGCTACATTTGAGCTCAGTTGTATTTCAGTTCTAACTCAGCCCAGACATTTGGGGACGCCCCATGCATGTGGCTGGATCATAGACTGGTTTGGGTTGGAAAGGACCTTTAAGATCTTCTAGATCCAATCCCCCCACATGGGCAGGGACACCTCCCACCAGCCCAGGTTGCTCCAAGCCCCATCCAGCCTGCCCTTCAGCACTTCCAGGGATGGGGCTGTAGGATTGTAACCCCCACACGCAACTTAAAAGACCTGATTGAAGCTGTCCAGGTAGCACACCGACATGCTATCAATGACTAGTGACTTCCCAAACATAATTAGTTTCTTGATTGTCATCTTAATAATGTGTGAGCAGATGTAACCTCCACCCAAATCACATCCCCTTCCAGCAGGATTTCCAGCTTGGAGAGGTAGGATGATGATCAGTGCAGAGCTGAGCTGTGGTGTCCACTTCTGCCCTCCACGAGCTGCTGAGAACAGATGATGGAGTAGGAATTTAGGCAAGTAGTAAATATGCCTAAGGAATGGAGTCTTGCCTGCCACTTTTCTTCATATTTAGGCCTTCTTTGAAGAAGGTGGCATACATTGGATCTGATGTCAGTGCTTTCTGCTGGCTCCTTGCCATCTGGGTAACGTATAATCGAGATGTGCTTTTAGGCAACCGATAGTTATGGAAATTTGCTGAAGCTGCAGTTCTTGATCCTTTTCCAGCCATCTTTCAAATTCTAATTTCATTGATGTGTTCAGCAGTGGGCAGTGGAGAGGCCATGTCACTACTCTCTGTACTTTTTGAGGGAGAATTTAATGGGAACTAGAGTGAAATCCTTGGATTAAAGCCTCCACAATAGAGCTGATTCCATGAAGTGATCCAAACACTTGGCTCTGTCTCTCAAAAATACCACGTCAAAGCACAGCTGAATGTTTTAATACTCTTAGTACTTTCTGGGTACTGATGGTTGGGATACATTGCTGGGAGTGAAAATATTTCCTGCTTAAATGTTCCTTGGATGAGCACACAGTGTGCATGGACAATACATCTTGATCTTCCAGGGGCTGGACTTAAAAGAGAGGACAAGACTGAGATGGATAGAGCAGCGCAATGCGCTGGGCAGTGGGACAGAAAAGCTGCTGGAAGGAGACAAAATGATACTGAGAGACCTGGCAGGAAAAGAAGGAAAGCAAGCGTAGAGAAATGGTGTCAAGAACACTTTTTTCCCTGTAGCTTTAGATCATAAGGCCAGATGAGATAATTTTTGTAAGAGATCATTGTAGAGGCTGGGTGATTCAGCTGAGTAAATTCCTGTTTGCTTGAGCTAGAATGGGTTTTCAAAACCACTCTACTTCTGGCTTGAATGTGCTTAGTTTGATGTTGTAGCCCATCAGTTCTTGTTCCTTCCCTTCCCGTTGGGTTGGGAAGCTGTGTAGCAAATACCAGTATTTGTGGACATGATTTTGTTGCCACTTGCCATCTGAAGAGAGCTCAGATTGGAATAACGATGTGATGGCTTTTTTTAGTCCATTGTTGTGGTGACTTAATATTGTCTTGCTTGTGAGTGGATCCTTTTCCTATTTTTTTTTTAACAAGATTTCATAGTGGTGATCAAATTCCAACAGTGTCTTTGCTGAGTGATCAGAAAGTCCTTTAAAGCATCTTTTCAACTCACTCCCTTTAGAGAAAAAAAAACAAAACAACAAAAAACCCAATATTGTAATTCTGGCCCATATTATTTTGTGTCTGCTAAATATGGTCAGAAGTGCTAAGTGTGTTTTAATCCTTTCATTTGCTGTCAGTACAAGAAAACCATCTTGCTGTCAGTGATGAGTCTTCTACTTTTTGTTCCTTCAGTCAATGTTTATTTAGATTTTTTTGTTGTTTGAGCAGAAACGACTCAAAATGCTTCCTGTTCCTGGTCTTCCCTTTCAGTTGCTCATCATCTAGGATGTGGTTTGTCTGCTCTGTGTGTATGAGAACCATGCAATTGGCTTGGTGAAGAAGCTATGGAGCACCCAAGATTTTTTTCAAAAACTTGACATTAAACAATTAAATACTAAAAAGAAAAGGATTTTTTCTTTTTTTACAGAAGTGGAGCTTCAGGCTTGAAAAACCCAAATGTTTACAGAAGACACTGAAATGGAGTTGGAGGGAGAAGGGTGTCTTGGGATTATGTCAGAAGATGAGATGAAGCACCAAGACCTCCCTTTTTCTGCCAGATAGCTGAATGTGCTGGCAGAAGAATTTCCTTTAATGCATGCAGGTGATAGTTGGAGAGTTTGCACAAAGGTTATCTTGGCACCAGCAGGAGTTTTGTTGAAGATGAAAGGTAGTGTGCCCTAAATTCATGCTGTCCTTTAGACCATAATTGTAAGTGCACGTTGGCTCCATTCCCAGGAAGACGTTGACACCTCTCAATTTGAGTTGCTGGTGGGGGAACAGCACCTTGTGCTCAGAGATGTGATTTCCACCTATGGGGCCTCTGCCCACAGGGAAAGAGACTTTTTTCAGTTCGTGTTTTCTACTTGTTGACTTTAGAGCACAGGGCTATGAAACTGAACCAGGTTTTCATTGAAGAATTCCTTGGACTCTTCATTCTTGGCTTTGATGTTCTTGCCCCCTTCTTCTTCCCTGTCTCCTTTCTCTGTGCCATCTGTCTGTCATTTGCTTTCTCGTTTCTCTGACCTATTTCTGAAGTGTGTTTGCACAGCCCCTTTATGCAGTGGTTGCAGAGGAGTGTTCGAATTGCGACCAGACTTATTTCCTCTTCCTCTTTGTGTAATTTGTCAGGTCCAACAACTTACCCATTGGGTTTGGTGGGCTTCCTCTGGTGTCATTTTGAATGTATGTGGTGTTGGCTTCAAAGCTGGGTTGTGCAGAGAATTTTCTGGTAGTGGCAAGGCAGGACAGAGCTGCAGCTGAAGCCTTGGAGGTTGGGATTTGTCTGTCCAAGTCCTGCCAGGAGGTGGGGTTGGATTTGGGTTGCAGCTCTTGCTTGCCTGAGTTCAACTTTCACAAAGAGGAACTTTATTTACAAAGCTCTGGACAGTGATTTCATTGTCCCAGGAATGCCTGGCATGAAGGGGAGCATTAAGGCTCTGTCACCAGTCCAGGTTCCTGAGTCCACACCTGTCAGTGGGTGGCTGCAGCCAGTCATCCCCTGCAGTTGAGGCTCTTGCCTTTCTCACATTGAAGGATTAAGGCTGGGATCTGCTGCAGCTGGTCTCAAACTGCAGAAGCCCAAGAGCCAGCTCTGGAAGCAGGAAGATTGCTTTTAGCACGCAGCCTTGTGATGGAACATGCTGCTGCAGTCGTAACCAGCATTGATGTGCCTCCTCTCTTGCTCTTCATTGCATATTCCAGAAAAAAACAACAGTAAATTGCCAACAGTCCCCCAGATCTCTCTGTAGTAAGTGTTCATGGAGCTGAATACACTTGTGCTCCTGTGCAGGACCTCACATCCCACCTCACAGCTCCTGTAGCAGGAAGGAGTGCTTTGAGTTTAGTCACCATCCCTAGAGGTATTTGAGCCATACAGACATAGTACTTGGGGACATGGTTTAGTTCAGAACTTGTCAATGGTAGGTTGATGGTTGGACTCTGTGATCTAAAAGGTCTTTGCCAACCAAGGTGATTCTGAGTTTGGGTTCTTTTCATGCCTTGTATAAATAGCTGAAAAAAAACTTAGACAGTCAGGGTTGGATGATGCCATACACATGGGGAACAATGCAGTGTGGTTGGATTTGTTCTGGAAAGGGTTTTATATTGTCCATGCTTTTCTGCTCGAGATAGGAAAGGAAAAAACAGAGGGAGAGGGAGGAGGACACAGAGCAGGGCTGATAAGGCAGCTCCCTTTCAATTTCCTGCCTGCACGGTGGGGAAGAGATCTGTCTTTTCTGTGCTGCATCTGAGGTTAAGGATCTTTGTTCACACATTTCTATCCATTTACTTCCAAAGAATATGTTGTTTCATTCCTTTTCCCCATAATTGAATGTTCCAGAGGCAGAGGTGGCTGGGAAGGGATGGCAGGATTTTGAAAACTTACTGGACTTCCCTGGCCCTGCCGTGCAGGGGCTTTCTCAGCAAGTGTATCTAGGAAATGTTGCCACTTCCTTTGAAAACTAATTATTGGCCAGTCTCTGATGCACGAGCTGGCAAGGTTGCTGTGAAATCGGAGCTCTGGGGGAAGGGTGGATTTAAAAAGAAAAAAAAAAAAAGGGTTGGGGGAGGGATTGAGATAAAATATTCCTTGATGTAGGCTGTTATAGATTGGATTGTGTTTTCTTTCGTAGGTCAGATGTGCTAATAAACATTGAAGATGACTAAAGGGGAGGAATAGCTATAGCTTTTGGGTTTCTTTTAATTGTTTTTCTGGAGACATTGAGGGAAGAAAATGGAACATGAGGGGACAGAAGGAATTGCTGAACAAAGCGTGTCCTTTCCTTAGCTTTGTGAAATAGTGAAAGCTTCTCTGGGAAGAACCTGAGCTGCAGGGAGGGAACAAGGGGAGAAAAAAAAAAGTGTCCAGGAGCATGTAACCAGTGGTGACACACGAATGGCTGCACATTCCTGCTCCCCAGATTTGCATAGGAGATGCCTCGTGTAGCTGAACTAATAAAAAGCTCAAACAATAGCTTGTCTACTACAAGTTACTACAAGGAGTGGATTGTTAACCGGCTGCTGACCCCTTGCCTTTTTCTTTAATTTCAAAAAGTGAAATAAAGTCTGTAGAATCACTTCTAAACTTGTGTGTGTGTGTATAAGCCACACGTTTTGCTTTAGAAGAGGTATAATTGCCTGCAAGCTCCAGCCCTGGCAGTTGGAGAGGGTGACCATCTGATTAGTGATGACACAGGGTGGAAAACCTCCCTTTGTTCTGCTTTTTCTCTCTGACCTCCACTCTGCTTGGGAGGGTGTGCTGTCTTGATCAGAGGGAGCTTTTTTTTTTTTTTGCATGTGTTTAATTAAAAGAAAGAAGGTAGTAAGTTGATGGTTACAGTGGAATTTCTTCTGTGATACTAAATCCATTCCAGTACAAAGCAGTCTTTTGCCTGGAACAATAAATACACCACAGATAACAGCTCCTCTTGAAGGTGAGCCAGAACTCCTCTGGCCATGTTATAGATGAGAAGGAGATGTCAAGTAACTTGTCCAGGATCAAAAGGCAAATCTGTGATGGAGCAGAGAATCAGCAGATTCAGGACTTGGAGTCCCAGCTTTGAGCCTTGTTAACTGTAAGACCATCCTCCTCCTCACCACTGTTCTGCCATGTTGCAGGAGACACACATCAGCCATGGGTCAAGTCTCTGCAGTGTCCTGCTCCCTAAGGGAGGGTTTTTCCTATGTGATGTAGTAAATAAATTCAAGTATTTGAGTCCCATGTAGCTCACCATGGAGGTACAGACACACAGTGCTGTCAGCTTCCCACCCTTCTTGTCTGTTCTTCCTGCCCAGATGTGGATTTCCTCCTTGGAGCTCACCTGGAGTTAATTCCGTATCTCTGCTTCCAGTGATAGATCATCCCTTCTGTATAGACCTCTCATGAGCTGATGCCTTTTGGTTCTGTAGAAGAAATTTGCCTGCACACTTGTGGCTTTATGTATTTGGACACTCTGCATTATCTAGATTTTATCATCTGAAACCTGTCTCCCCTTCCTAAAGTACGACCAGAGACCTAGAAACTATTTGGTAATAGAGTGAAAGTATGTTTCAGAGATGTGAACAGGTCATGAATTGAGGGAGTTGACATCTGAGGAGTTTGGGGTGCTGATGTCTTACCAGAAGAACTGGAGAGAAAATCCAAGACTTGATTCTCCATCCTGTTAACTTTAAGCCCGTGTTCAAAGCCCTCAGCAATCACATCATCCATCTGTGCCCTTCTGAGCACTCCAGAGGGGAAGCGAGGTAAAAGTTTGTACATGCATATATATACTTGAAAGAAAAGCTATATTTCATGTGAAACTTCAGTTAAATACTAAAATAAAACCTCCATAGGGGTCCTTCTGGTAGTGCTGTCTTATGAAAAGCTGTAACAAGACCAGGAGAAATGTAGGAGTGGTGGTTGTGTGTGGAGTTGGGGATGTGCTGGTGGTCTCTTTAGCCCTGGCTGTGCAACCTGTACATGGTCTGAAGAGAAGGGTGGGGGGAACTTAGATTTTAGTTGTTGAACTGCAGCTCATATGATGGAATTCCTTTGTCTGAAGTACTGGTCTGAAACTAAGTGGATCTTCAGAATGCTCTGAGAGGCAGGTCTGGGAAGAGAACAGGCAGCACTTAAGTGCTTAAGGCTGTGCTGATGTCCCCCTCGCTCCTTGGTGACACTTGGAGTGAAGAAACTCACCTTTGCCTAACAGTTGTTTCTGTGTTGAAGATGTAAACATACTATAAATGACAATTGCAGAAAAGCTGCAGTTAAGCATTTACTGTTTTCATCAGACTCTCTGGTTTTGAGAGGTTGCTTGTTTACCCTTCGCAACTGATAGGAGCAAGGGGGTGCCCACTTTTCTGGGCCCTGCAGAAAAGAGCTCTCTGCAGATTTATTCAGCCCTTGCTTCCTTCCCCCTCTAAGGCATGTGTGCTCTCTCAGGGTTTGAATTACCCCCGTACTCTTTTCAGGAAAATAAAGAGGGTGTCTGTAAGTTTCAACATTAAGGCCTTTGTCAGCCCACGGCGAGTGGCAGGGGCCTCCTGTGGATAAAACTATGTTTCGGGGGAGGTCCCTTTTTTACAGTGCCTTGAGCTCTGTTGAAGGATAGAGAGTTGAGAGCATTGAGACTGAACTCTGTCCAGGGGACAGGTGGAGCTCAAGCATGAGCCTTTTTCCCCCTTTTCACTCCCAGTTTCTTGTGCTGAGCGCATTTTGTCCTTGGGCCAAAGGGCAGCACATCCAGCCGGGGTGGAGGAGAGGATGTCCACCCCCATGACTCAGCTCCCAGCCTTTCCTTGCCAAGTGGAGCCTTCAGTCCTTTCTGCCTCCATCACTTCCTAGCAGTTCATCCAGATTCTGTTGTTCAGCTGAGGTGTGTGCCACCTCTTACCTGTGCCTTGCCACTTGGGAGGGGCGTACAGGACAGCCCTCACACCTCTGTAGCCCCATGGAAGTGGCTCTGATCCTACCCTCAGGTCTGTGGTTGGTGAAATACTCCTTTCTGCTGTCCCAGCTGTCCTGAAGAGGCCAAAATAAAAGTTGGTGTAGCACAAAGTGCATATGTGACTGGTAAGATGTATGTACTGCCAGTATGACCTGCTCCCCTGAACTTGCCAGCTCCCAGTGAAGCTGGTGGTGCGTCTGTAGGGACTGAGATGGGAAAGACTGATCACAGCAATGCACAAAACAGCTACAGGGCCCTGCCTGGCTTTGGTCTGGCCTGAAGCAGTCTTGTGCTAGATAAATCAGTAATTTGTTCTTAGAAATTGCTCAGTTTTAATTGCTGCTGGTGAACATGTTCAGAAGATAGTAAGGGCTGAAATAGTTCTTAAACTGTGCTCCATGGGATCATGCAGAGGGACTTTCAGATTCATTAACTAAGCTATTTGATGGAAAATTTGATAAAGGAGCCAGGAATGCCCAAGAAATTCACGGGTGTTGACAGACGTCTGCTGGTGTGAAAGCTGTGGCAAGTGTTAGCAGAGGGAAGTGACACGATGTGTGGGTTTGTTGCATGCAGATGAGATGAGAAGTTTCCTGAAAACCCTTCATTAGCGATATTTGTTAGTGGCTGGAGTTGCCTTTCTGGAAGATTCTTGAACCTGGCCAGAGCTTGGTCCTTTCTTGGAAAGCAGAGATGCTCTTTTGTGTCTCCCATTTGATGTTTGAATCCTGTGTTTCTTCAGCCCTTTGTGCACTGGAGCATCTGTTACAGAAGGGGTTTCACGTGGTTGAACAATGCAGATTGTGCCTTTTTTTCTCTCCTAATGGAAATAAAACTTGATTTCTGCAGCCTCTGAGTGCTCTGTGTTTCAGGCAATCCTCAGCCACCCCTCCATGACAGCTCTGCTCAAAGCTCCTTCCCACTTGTGACCCCAGCTTATCCACCCCAAACCCAGCAGCTACCCCTGCATCCTTACTGGGATCCTGGTCTTGGATTTCATCCAGTGCTGTGAAACCTTTCTGCATGCTGTGCTGGGGAACATAATTGCTAATTCCTTGATTTATGCCCTCTCATCTTCCATCTCTTGTGCTGTTTGTCCACAGCTGAGTGGCCAGAAGCAGATGCCCTTCTCCCTGCTCATGCCACCCCTAAGCTCCCTGGCTTCTTTGTGCTGTGTTTTTTCTGTAGCTCCAGGCAAAACTGAATGTAGCGTGATTCACATCGGTCTCCTGTCATTCTCCCTCTCTCTTTCCACTTCTCTCTAGACTTTTTCACGCTTCTGTACTGTGTAGTAGTCCTTTAGCCAGAATTTTTTTATCCCATTTCTTAGATAAAGGGCTTGGAGGCCAGAAATGTGTTATTTCTGTGTTAACTAGAAGGGCTCTTCTGGTTGAGAGAGGAAACTTCTCTTGGATTGATGCCAGAAATAGCATGGCTGCCCCTTCCCTTGAATAAATGACCTTCAGATTTAATATTGAGGTGTAGCTTTATCCTCTCTCTATTTTAGACTAAAGAGGAAATCTTTGTCTTCCAGGGGACTGTGTTAGGGCATGCCTGTGTAGGTACAAGTTAGTCGTGCAACCTCCTCTGCGGAGGAGCAGAACACTGTGACTACAGAGGGGTTATCTGCAGCTTTATTCAGTGGGTGTCCTCTTTTCCTAAAAGACCTGGTGCTTCTGTTACTTTGAGCAGGGATGACCGCCCTGTGCTTCAGGCCAAAAAAGAAACAACAACACAAAAAAAGCCATACTTTGATTTTTCTTACCACTGGGAAGCAACTTGGTTTGAAGGCTTGGAAATCAGGGCAAGCCAGAGCGAGTGGGCACGCGATGCGGTTGCGTACGTGCAGGTTGCTCCCTCTGCCTCCTGCAGCACAGCTCTCCTGGATGGGCTTGGGAAGCAGACTGTTTCTCCCTCCCCCCTGGAAGAAGGCAGGAGGGAGCTTGGGGAGCCTTGGGACTGCACCTGATGGGTGAATTTGTGCTGCTGATTCTGTTATGCATCAGAGCTGCCTTTGTTTGCTCATTCTGTGTTCCCTAAAATCCATTAGTTCGCCCTTCCTCCCTGCCCAGCCCATTTCAGATGTATTGGGTTTTGATGATAGCTGCTGCTTCAGCTGCAAATTTTTCCTGCCTTCTACCTATATTGTCCTAATGTTTACTACGTGGTCCAAACAAAATGTGTTTTTTCTCAATTTCTACCTCAGTGTGAACTTAAAAAACCTGCTTTAATGAGCAGTGAGGAAGACTGAAAAAAAACCACCACCACCTTAAGGAGAGGCTTTCATGGTTCAAGTACAGAGCAATTTAATTTTGTGGTGCTCAGAGCTGTATTTATGAAGAAAAACCTTGTACTGGAATTCTGCATTTTGAGACGTGTTCGCAAAACTCTCTCCTTGTCGTCCCAGGACGTTAAAGAGCAGATAAGGAGAGTGAGATCATTTCAGTAGTGCAGAAATTTCCCAGGCCTAGAGAAGAAGCCTGCCTCAGTGTGATCACTTCTCCTGAAGTTTCGTTTTGATCTTGGGCTGCAAAACCTGTGGAGTTAAACAAAACCAGCCTCCCTCCCTGTGATCCGTGACAAAACACCCTTTGACCTCAGGTCTTAACGGCTGCATAATAAAAAGTGAAGAGGCTGAAGCTGCATTTTCATTCCTAGAAAGACTGGAGAGTATCAGTGCAACTCATTCCTTTGGTCTATCAGTTACTTAGTAAGTGTGGTGCCTGTAGGGAGAAAGACTCTGTATCACCTGCAAGCTAAACCAAGAGGAAAACCAAAGTGTGCTTTATTTGTTAGGCTCCTTACTTCAATCCTGCTTGGGTTGGTGGGGATCAGAAGTTACTAGGTGAAAATAGTTCGGGCAAATGTCTGCATCCTGTGTTAGCCTGTAGTGGATCCTCACCAGCTCCATTGCCTGGTAGATACTGAAGGAGTGCTCAGCTCTTGCTAGGAGAGCTGGGGCAGGGGGGTTCAAGGAGTTCTCCAGTTCAAGGTTAACTGTATTTTTTCTTAGGTATCATGAGATAGTTTTGTTGGTGCTTTCTGAATGGAAAGCTTGAACGACTGTAGTTGCACTTGTTTATATGAAATTGAGGGCAGCACGATCAGGAAAGTGCCTTTGCCAGTGCTGTTCTCCTTGTGGTCTGACCCGGGAGGTTTGAACATCCTGGAGAAGAGTTCCATAAATTCTGCCTTAAGTAAACTCTTCTGAACAATGAAAAGCATGTCCTGTATAAGTCCTGTTCTGACATGGTGTTGTATTCATGCTGTTGGTGAACTGGAGCTGGGAGCTGCTGTCCTCACACTGGCAGTAATTTAACATAGTTTCTGTATTATGGAATATTGATTTACTGTGGAGCATAAAAATGTGCAGTACTCAGCAGAAGGGCCTCAGCAATTGTTATGCTCCAGGAGCACTGCTGCTCAGGAATGTGAAATAAATTTTCCCTTTTAACAATAGATCCTGATTTGCATAGTCTCTATTCTTGCTTCCCCAGAGATTGTGCCACTAATGGTCTGTAGTGAGAGCTCCCCCCCCAAACTCCTCTATTTGCACACATACAAAGGGCTTTGCTGTTGAACAAGTGTAATAACTTTTCAAATGGTTTATTCTGTGCTGTGATTGTCTCCTCTCTGTTGTGCACTGAACTCTTGTTTGAAGAATTGAAGATGCTGAACACCCTCTTCCTTCTCTTTTTTTGTGTTTTAACTGCATTCATTTCAGGGAAGGTTGGTTTGCAGCAATCCAAAAAGTCAAATCGTCCTGTGCTGCCAAGTGTGAGGGTGGTATCTTGGTAGTGGGTGAATCATAGAATTGTTTGGGTTGGAAGGGGCTTTAAAGATCATCAGGTTCCAACCTCCCTGCCATGAGCAGGGACACCTCCCACCAGACCAGGCTGCACAAGCCTCATCCAGCCTGGCCTTGAATACCTCCAGGGGCAGCCACAGCTTCCCTGGGCAACCTGTTCAGTGCCTCACTATCCAGGAGTCGAGGAGCTGGGAAGTGGCTTGTTTGCTCAAGCAGAACTTCTTGGAAAACACTGACTGCTGCTGCAAGCCCTGCCTGTCCCAGCCCAGGAGGTGTTTCTTGACTGTGGTTTTCCCAGCAGCTTTTACTGATTGTAGCATGTTTTCTTGAGAGGATGCTGCTTTTCTGCAGGGCTGCTTTGGGGGATGCTTGGCGTGTAGCTTTTGGCAGTGGATCTGCCTGCATGTGCTTCTCTGGTGCTTTGGCAGCAAGCAGAGCTTTAGGATGGGGTTGTGATGTGTGCAATTTGTCAAGTATTTCAGGACCTCTTCTGTTAAAGAAATTTAAGAAAACTACTTGGACTCTTGTAGTTGATGCATTAGTGAGGAGGGTAAAGCCAGCCTGTGTTCCCGTGCTCCGGATCCTCTGAAGGGGAGTTGCTGGTCCCTAAATCCTGAGTTTGCCAAAGGAAGGTTGTAAATCTCTTGAAGAAATCCCACCGTAAAGTGTGAAGATGAGAAAAAGAGGAGCAAAATTCCCATTGTTTTATGGCTTCTGCCCCTTTCTGCTCTCTAATGAGAGAAGTGCAGCTCTCATGAAAAATACAGATCTAAAAAAAGGTAGTGATTGTTCTGTCCTGTGCAGCCCAGACCTGTTAGGAAGCTGCTGTAAGCAAAATTATAACATTGATAAAGGGCCTTACTCACTGAAAAGAAGGTTATGCTCCTGGAAGTTGGTTGTGAACTTGAGCAATCCTATTTTAGGCCTTTTGGGCAGAAAAGGAGGGCATCTTGGGGCTTAGTCCCTATTGTTGAGTATGGAATATTAATCAGAGCTTTAAGGGAAAAGTTCCTAATGAACTGAAGGTGCATTGTCACACCTTGTGTGGGTGGTTTAGTTTTACCTTCTTGCTCCTGGGTGGAGCTGCAGGGGTAACAAACTGCTTTGCCTTTTCTGTTATGATGATGATCAGGCACGTTCTGCAGGTTGGCAGCGTGAGCTCTGCTGCTGCCTGCAGAGCTGCCTGTGAGCATGTGAAGAACTATACTGAAAAAATGTCCAACAAATTCTTTTATGAAGTATTTTTCAGCTGGCTGCTCTGCTCTGCATCTGGAGAGTTGGTTTTGCTGGTGTAACAGCCAGGTCTTCATCTCCAAGCTCTTCTGATGCCCACCTCCTGTCCCCAGTTTGCTCCCCCACCTTCGCTCTTTCTCCCCACACTTGGAACAGGTTGCCCAGGGAAGCTGTGGCTGCCCCATCCCTGGCAGTGTTGAAGGGCAGGTTGGATGGGACTTGGAGCAACCTGGGCTGGTGGGAGGTGTCCCTGCCTGTGTAGGGGGTTGGAACTAGATGATTTTTGAGGTCACTTCCAACTTGAACTTTTCTAGGATTCTATGAAACAGGATTCAGGCACAGGCCAAAGTACTTGCATTGGCAGAGCTGAAAGAATAAAATCAGAATTTTAGGCTATTGTCACAGGACAATTGTTGCTACTAAGGGCTGAGGAGAAGCTCATGCATGGAAAGGCTGTTTTCAGACAATCAGCTGCATAAATGCTTGGGGCATTGCATAAATGTCAGAGCATAAAGATCTGGGGCACTTGGATTTGAAGTATCACAGAAGTTCAAACCTGGCAACCAGCGTGAAGAATTTCAGCAGAGATCTTAAAGTATTGTGCCCTGTGGTACAACCAGGGGCAATGGATTCAAAATCGAGCACAGGAAGTTCCTCCTCAACATGAGGAAGAACTTCTTCACTGTGAGGGTCACAAAGCCCTGGGCCAGGCTGCCCAGAGAGGTTGTGGAGTCTCCTTCTCTGGAGACTTTCAAGACCCATCTGGATGCCTTTCTGAGTGGTCTACCCTAGGTTTTGGTCCTGCTATGGCAGGGGGGTTGGACCCGATGATCTTTGGAGGTCCCTTCCAACCCCTGACATGCTGTGATTCTGTGATTCAGGAAACTAGGAAAGAAAAAACTACCTAAGCTCCAGTTCTGAGGCTGAGCAGAGCCTGGTGCTGGGCTGAGCTGTTTGATTTCTGTTTGGCCAAGTGTGTGTGCCTTGGTTGTGAATTCAACAGAAAGGGGAATCATCAGGGTAATGATGGTCCTTGAGATCGTGTCATAGTTAATGGGTACACCATGTCACAGCCCTTATCTTTGGGGAGTTTTCTGGGCTTCATGGCAAACTGGGACCTTTTAAAACAGGTGACACCTTGAGATAGCTGCCAGAGATTAAGCAAGCCTGAGGGGTAGGGATATGGCAGCAGAGGAGCAAGAGCGTCACAGGACCCGGGTGAAGTGAGCTGGTTGGGAGCAGAGGGCTGGAACCTCATCTGGGTGTGTGTGTTGGCTTGGAGAGTTGGGCATGTGGGGAAGATCCCCTCTGCATTGGTCTCGGGGATTGAATGAGGTAGAGAGGAACATCAGTAGGGTGCCTTGAAGTTTATGAAAAACAATGATGAAACAAAAAACCCAGACCAAGAAAAGCTTGGAGTGTTCTCCAGGGCTGAAGTGGTGGTTTCTAGTCTTTGTGTTTCTCCCTCATCCTTCCACATCCCTGGGGGTTCACCCATTAATGGAAAGAAGCTGAGTGAAGGTTGACAAGGTAGAGGCATTGCCCATCTGCACAGTGCTGACAGGAGACTCCTGCTGAAGATCAGCACTGAACCATTGGTGGTCTCTGCGGTGACTTCCTTGCCCAGGAAAAGAGCAAGGAGCAACTGCAGCCTTTGCTGCAGGGCAACTGAGGCACAGGAATACAAGTTCTCAAGAACAGTAGGAAGGTCTCTAAATGCTTGTCCTAGGCAGCTGTGGCATGGTCCAAACCACTGCATGGTCTGTGCCAGGAACCAAGTGGAGGTGGGAGAAAACATCTCCCCTTATTGTCTACCACTGTTGCCTGTTGTCACAGTGACTGGCTCCCTTGTTCCTGTTTGGAAGGTTTCCTCTTTATGTCACCCTGTTGGATGTTACCTAAGTCATGCAGTTGGGTTGGCTCTGTGGATAGGGGTGTTAAATATTTCTGTCCCTTGAGATCTGTTCTCATACCTGAGTTGAACCTGGCCATGGTTTGGTTCCTGTTGGCTGGGCTGTAGATGAGATGGGAACAGTGGTGGAGCTGCTGTTGTGTGGACAAAATGTATGGACACTGTGCTGACCCTGCTTGGGAGCTGGTGTCTGAAATCCCACAGATGCTCTTGCTGGTGGTCTTGAAGAGTATTTGGGATCACCATCCCAACAGAAGATGTTTATTGCATCCTTCCAGCTCATAAAACTAAAAACTCTCCTTTAGAGACACCATTCTCCCAGTTCCAGGCTCCGGTGAAAGCTACTGGGTGTTTCTCTCAGGGGTTTCCATCAGGATTCTGGATGGGACTGAGAAGGCACCAGCATAGACAGGGTGAGTGACTCAGCATCACCGACACCTTGTGAGTCACCACTGCAGGATCCAAGCCCGAGGAGGTGGTTGGTGCTCTCCGAGCTACAGGGAATGAGGTGTTGTACCATTGTCACACCAGCCATGTGCCCTGTGTGATGCCTGGGGCTGCGTGGTGCTTCCCCCTGGGCTGCTGGTGTTCCTGAGCTGCTCTGGAGCTGGATGTGAACTCCATTCCTGCACCACAGCCAAGCCCTGAGCATGGCACGGGGGGGCGAGAACGTTACGGGCTTGTGCAGGTGATGGGGGTGGTGCTTCCCCAGGAGTGTGACTCTGAGCTAAAAACAGGAGGTAAATAAAATTAACACTTTCAGTTTACTGATGAGAAACCAAGCACAGTTTGTTTGCTCCATGTGCCTGCACGTATCTCCATACAATTCACTGGCTTGTTCCCTGCCCACTTACTGGGATTCCCCGTAGGTGGCATATATGATTTTTCAAAGTATTACTTTTAAAGGAAGAAGGATAGTTGAATAGATTGGCTTTTTTACTTCCTTTTCTAAGAACACTTTCTGAAACAATTTGCACTTGAAGTATAAATCTTGTTAAGATAAGGCTGATGCTGAGGTGTATAGATGGTGATGATGATGATCAACGACGTAAGTAATCCCCTGACGTTTTACTTCAGGGGAAAAACTTCTTTCTCAAAGGGTGGATTCAAGTATATTTTTGTTATCCAGCTTCTAAAGTAGTTGAAATTGTCTTGAATCCCAGCAAAATCTCTTGGTAGGCAGGAAGGTGGTTTGGTAGCTTTGTTTTGTTCTGTGCCATGAGCAGGTTGGAGGGATTGATGTTCCCCTGCTCTTCCTTCCACCCCCCCCTGCCTTGGCAGTTGTTTCACTTTGGTATTTTTCATTTCCTTATTTTGTTTCCCCATCTGGACATCTGTTTGTGGATGTAGTTTTACCCATCCAACCACTTTCTTGCATCCTTGGGGTGCACTTCCACTAGGAAGGGTTTTGGGGATATTTTGGGGAGAGAAAACTGCCCCAAGAGAGTGACCTGGGGCAGAGGTTTTGGCTACAGCAGCAGGAGGGGGTAATTCAAAGCAATGAACTCGGGTGTGGAGCATCCCTTGGGTTGGGGGGATGCTGGGACCCGTGGGCTGGACACCCCTTCTGCAACTGGAGTATTAGAAATCTGGATTTGCTGTCCACGGTTGCCACAGGCCGTGCAGTCTCATCCTGCCACGATTTCTGTGCAGGACTTCAAGCATTAATGGCTGGCCTGGGCCAATTTATTTTCTTTTTCTTTCTTTCTTTTTTAATAGAAATGAACTAGGGATGCCAAAACAAACCTTTTTTCATAGCCTGATCCGAGTGATGGTTGCTCTGTAGACAAAGCATTGCATGCTGTGGCCGGTGGAGTGGTTTGGATGGTTCCTCCTCATCAAAAAGGAGGGCAGTTGTGAGCTGCTTTATTGGAATGCAAATGATGCGTGGCCCCTGGGCTGCTGGCAGCTTTCCAGGGCTGCCCTCTCTCTGGAGCAGAAGCCCTGGCATCCTTGCTTAGCCCCTACTCAGCAGCAAAAATGCCTTTGCATTTGTACTCACCAATTCCCCCCGAGCAGTGGGGGTTTTTCAGTGAGGAACAGTGGAAATAACTCTTTACTCCCAGCCTCTAGAGGTCTTGCGTTTGTTGGGTTGGTTGGGTTTTTTTTTTCCTGAATACGGGAATGAATGAACCGAGTTGAGGTTTGAACTAGATTTCGATGAGTGCTGAGCACATGCTGTGAATAGAAGAGCCCTTCAGAAGCTGATGTTTCTGTCCACAGGGTGGGGGCGGGTGTTCAGCTGAACAAATTGTTCACTTTGGCTTCTTTGCAGGCAGAAATGTTATGATCAGCTAATGAGATTGTTCTTGAGCTCTGGTAGGATTTTCTCTTCCTCCCTTGGAGCTGTCATGCAAGTGGATTTGGCAGAGTTTAACTCTTGCTCCACCCATAGATCTGATTTTTCACTGGTATGAAGGGAAAAAAAAAAAAGTATAGAGGCTTGGTGGTCTGAGGAATGAACCTGAAGAATAGATGGGGACAGGAGCAGGAAGCTGGAAAATATCAGCTGAATTGGGTGCCAGTCTCTTTCTTCTTTAGTGAGGCACAATTAAAGATCATGAGAGCAAATGAGAAGGTTGCATTTGTGTGGTGCTTGTGGGGGTTGATGCTTAGATTTTTGTTGCCAGAATTGTGTGTGTGAGCAGAGCATGTGGCTTTTTTGCTTGGGCTTGTGCTGGGTTTCCAGGGTACATAAGGTGTCCCTAACATGGGCTCTGCCAGCACGTGTCCCAGTGTTTTACTTTAATTTCAGTCCTGGCATTTGAGTCCCTCAGAAGATGAGCAGAGAAAAGGGATGGGGAGCTCTTTGGAACCTGAGTTTAATATTGATGTTTTTCAGTTTCCGGTGAATCAGCAGGAGTTGGTTTAACCAGGAAACGTCTCTTGGCATCTGGCTGTTGTTCAGCAGCAGGCTCTGCACCAGTGTGGACATGAAGCATTGCGTTGCAGTCACTAAACTTTGCCCTGGGGCTGCTGCCTGGTGGGAGGTAATGCAGGGAAAGCATGCAGAATTAACCTGGGTGATTTGCCCTTTAATGCACTTGACAGCTGAGTGTCATAAACTGTCCCATTTGAAACTACTTTTTGTGGTCTGCTGGCAGGTTTTGTCCCAGGTGGAAATGGGACCTTAGATCTAGTCTGCCCCGTTGTTATTTGCTGTATTTGGCAGCAAGATCCCTCTTCTGGTTAAGAGCAGAGAATTGCTTCAAGAGCTGGTACTTGGGCAGCTCTCAGTGAAGCACGATGTGCAACTCTGAGGATTTTGGCAGTGGTGGGATGCAGAGTTGAGTGCAGAGCTGGGAACAGGAAGGCAGCTTGTGCAGAGATGTTGGAGCAGAATCAAAATTGAGGATGGGACTGTGGCTTCCTGCAGTTGCAGATTGGCTGGTGCAGCCTGAGAGATGTGAGGAACTGATGGTGAGATCTCACACGTGTATTTTTTCTTGGTTCCTTGAGGAGAGGACAAGTTTGTGAAGGGCCATACGGGGGCCAAGAGGTGGTTATCAATCCAGAGCCAGCCAGCTGGGATGTTAGAAGCAGTTCATGGCAAACCACTAGCACCTAGCCAGCTTTCTTGACAGCCTCCCCCAACTGGTCTGAAGCCTGGTAGGGCCACAGGGGATGAACATGGACAACAACTCTGGAAAAATCTCAGGTTTTCAGTGTGAGCCATACCTTTGGTGGGAGAGGATGTGGTGTGCTGGGGTGGGGCTCCAGCAAGTCAGTGTGGGGACTTGGCTCGGACAAGCCAAGAAAAGGAGAATTTGGCCATGCAGCACAAGAGTGGATCAGGTTCTCCATGAAGAACCAGCTCTGTTCAGACAGTCTTGATAGGAGGCTCCATGGAAGATTGTTTGACAGTCTCCACTCTCTTCCTTTCCCCTCAGATAGTCAAACATTAGTTCTGCGGTGTCTTGGCTGGGTGTGAGACACTGAATCCTTCTCCCTGCAGCATGGCACATCCAGGATTGTCACAGTGGAGCCCCAGTAGTGGGTCATCTGGCAAGAGTCTCCTGATTCCCAGTACTGCAGTCCTATTTGGTGAACAGATGGTCAGTTGTCTTATTCAAGCAGTGTCCTGTGCTGTACCTCTTGGGGTCTGTCCTGATGCTGTGCTGAGCCTCTTAGATGAAATGGCTTTAAACTGGAAGAGGGGAGATTGAGGTGAGACATGAAGAGGAAATTCTTCCCTGTGAGGGTGGTGAGAGCCTGGCCCAGGTTGCCCAGGGAAGCTGTGGCTGCCCCATCCCTGGCAGTGTTGAAGGGCAGGTTGGATGGGGCTTGGAGCAGCCTGGGCTGGTGGGAGGTGTCCCTGCCCATGCAGGGGTGGGGCTGGATCTAGATGATCTTCTTTAAGGTCCTTTCCAACCCAAACCTTTCTATGATCACAGGAGATCAGCTAACACAGCTTGCCTGAGGACTGAGGTTGTGTGTCTTTTGGGAGAAAGTCTCGAAATCTGGAGCTTTGAACCAGACCTGGTGCTCTTTGATGATTTCTTCCATCAAAGGCTGCATAGGAAGGGGGAGAGTAAATATAGCAATGGCCTCTGTGTTGGGAGGTGATGGCATTTCAGGGGACAGAAAAGCCCCTGGATACTTGCCAGTAAGTAGTGGAGGAGCCGGAACCACGTGGAAGGTGCCTGGAAATGTGCAGCCTATTGCCTGGTGTTGCACCATTCATCCGTATCTGCTCTGGCAGGGAGAGGCACAGCTGAGGACAGTCAGATCCATGGTGTGCCCGGGTGTGCCAGTTCCCTGCCCTCTGCTCAGCACACAGAGCACCCTGCACCTCGGGGTCACGGAACTGTCCTGGTTGGAAAAGATCTTTGAGACCACCAAGACCCAGCTCTACGGAGTCCAGTGCTAACCCATGTCTCTCAGCACCACATTTAAAGGTCTTCTAAATGCCTCCAGGGATGGTGATTTGGCACCTCTCTGGGCAGCCTGTTCCAGTGCTTAATCACTCTTTCAGTGAAGAAGTTTCTTCTCATACTCAATCTAAACTTCCACTGGTGAAATTTGAGACTTTCTCCTCTAGTCCTGTCATCACTTGTTCCTTGGTAGAAGAGACCAACCCCCACCTCTCTCCAACCTCAGCCTCCTTTTCTCCAGACTTCTCTCCTTTTCTCCAGATTTTCTGCTGCACAGTGAATCTCCATTCCTGTTCCCCATGCAGGCTGCTTGGCTGCATGAAAAGTTTTTTTGGTGTTTCTGTCCCATTTCTCTCTTCTGACGTCGACCCTTTTCTTTAGCATGACATTCCTTATATGACAGCAAGATTATTTGGGTTGGTTGAGGTGCTCTGGGTGGCAGAAGGTGTCTCACTCCAGACCTCAGCAGCTGCTTCTCATTCATTACTGCAGACTCCTAAAAGTGGTTCTGATCTGTCATTCCCTTCCAGCCTGTAACTTTCCAATCTGAAATGTCTTAACTTCATTTTCCTGTGCTGCTCTGTGTCATTATCAGGATGGGGGAGCAGCAGCTGGCGAATCTGCTCTGTTCACTTTGCAGCTGGGCCTTTAGTAGGGCAGTCTCCTGGTGGGAAATAATTCTGCTAATCTCTAATTCCCTGGGTTTGCTGGTGCTGTCCCTGCCCACCTTGCTGGTGTTCACTGCACGGACTGAGCAGAAAGCAAGTTGGGCTGATGGTGGGCAGGGGCCTTCTCACCACTGGTTGTATCGTGGAGGGAGGCAACACAGCTTCTCTGAGGTCCAGGAGAAGCAAAATGAACATGTGTCTCATACAACTTGCTGGTACAAAACTAGGGAGCTCCAGGGAGCCTGAATTCCTCTAAGGCAACATGTAAAACCTGCTCGTGGGAGAAGGGCACAGGTGTGCTGTTCTTGGGAGTGGGAAGATCTTTGTGCATCTGCACCCAGAAGTGCTTTGTGGACAACTTTGGCTTGGTTTTTATGTGTCGGCCTGGTTTGAGCAGGTATCAGAGTGGAGCTTGTGTCAGGGAGGGCTTATCTACGTGGAGCTTGTACAGCTTTTACAGCCCCACAACTGCTGAGACAACCGAACGGGGCCTAGCACAGGTTGTACCGATGGAAAGGCAGCTGAGGTGTTGCCATGTTCCTTGGCAGGGCTCTATTTATATTGCTTATTAAAAAAATAAAATAAAATGAGGGCACACAGCCCTTTCTGAAGCAGCCAAAGCCAAGTTCTGTGGTGTGGGGCTGGCTGCCCGGCCAGCCAGGGCAAGTCACCTCTCTGACCCTGAAACGGGAACACTGCTGCCTGGCTGGAGCACCTGGCTGGTGGGGTTTGTTTTCTGGAGTTCACTTTGTCATTTAGGAGAAGTGATTTTTAACCCACAATGGCCTGTTTTTTCCTTAGGGAAGGGTTGGAGCCCATCCCAGGGACTTGGGCTGATGTAACATGGGATTTATTTCCTCCCCTGCTGCCCTTCTACAGTCGTATTAAACAAACTGCTGTTTCTTAGGAAGAAGTGTTTACCTCTGAGGATTTGTCATGTTGATAAAGTTACTTTCTGTAGTTTTCTAAAGGCTGGGCAGCGTTTCTGCTGGAGAGGTGGGCACAGCACCCCTGGAGCCCAGCACCAGTTTGAGGGCACAGGCACAAAGGGCAGGGTTTGAGCTCTTCTGCCACAGATGGGGAGAAGGATCCTGTTCTTCCCTTCCCATGAAACCCCGCAGCCTCCCATGGTATTTATAACCCTGTGGGCTAAGCTTGGCTCAGCTCCCTGCTTGTCCTTCCTCCTCCATCCCAGCCTCCCTCTTGGGCACCTTCCGGGCAGGTTCCCTCCATGCAGGGAGAGCTGAGGCTGCACAGCCACGATTTGCAACAAGCAGCATCTGCTGCTCTGTGCAGGACGTTGTCCATGTTGGTCAAGCTGGGTGTCACAGCAGCTGGGCTGCTGAAGGGGAAAGAGTCTACCTGGGAAATTGCTATTTTCTTTAAAATAATCAGCCTTCTAAATAATTTTCTGTGCTGTTTCATGAGCCTTGCCCTCCTGTCCCAGCTGGAGGGGCTGTCCTGTGCCATCCTCTGTGGCCTGTTTTCTGCAGGCACTTGCAGTCAGCCCGTGCAGCAGCAGCAGGATTAACTGTTTCCCTTGGAGGACACAGGATTTATCTGCTTTGCTGCTGCTCACGTTAGCCCCTGTGCCAGCTCTGCCTCCTGAGACACAAGCCTCCTCTCCAGACAAGCCATGCAGCCCATTTGCATCAACACCACTCTCAGCAGCCAGTCTTTCAGCTTAATCCAAAACCCATCCCAGACAAGTGCAATCAACTCTTGTATTACTTGTCATGTTAAAGCCCCTAATGTTTAGAAAGAAAGGAAGTGGGTTCTCCCCACCCAGAGCAGGGGGGCTGGCTTTGGTTTCAGGTGACTTCAGTGCTGTATTTTGTCCATCGTGCTGCTTGCTAGTGGTAGTTGAGAAAGCCATTCTTGCAATCATTTGCATAGACATTAAAGCTAAAGAAGCTACAGGATTTGTTATCCAAAAGCTGATCTACATGAGGAAAACATTTCTGTGGCTGACAGCACATTGCAGTAAAGGGTGTAATTGAACAGGCTCTGAAAAAGGTTTAATTCTAAATATAGAGGGCCACACTATGCTCAATACTGTTTTGGAAAGTGTGGCTGAGCCATCATTATGTCTCTTCCCCTCCTCCACCTCTGCTGCAGGGTGTCAGAGGGTGAAGTGTACATTCCTGTGTTGCACTTTCTTGGTTTATTTCTGGTTTAAATCCAGTGGGGTTTACGGGGTAGGATGTGTCCTGATTTTAAGGTGAAGAGCAGTTCTGCTGCTGCTTGTGCTGCCCTGGTGCTGAGGAATCTAAATGGGTGTAAGGTGTTTTTTATATTTAATTTCAATTTCTGTGTCATCTGAGCAAAAGAATGAGATGTATTTAATGGAGGAGAGCAGGGTTGTTCCAGCAGGCCAGGGTGCTTTGTAATGTTGCAGAGGCAAGGAAAGGATCTGGCAGCTTGAAGGTGCTCTCAGCTGCTTTTGATACGTCTAAAAACCAATTCCCAATGTTATGTGGATCCCCAGAGAACAAACTGCTGAGATCTGATTACAGAGTCCTCAGTTTTCTAGGGGTCCAGATAGTCTGTTGCATCCACAGATTCTGAAGGTGCCATAAAAGCAGATGTAGCCATTGCAGAGCTTTTCTTAATAATAATAATAATAATAATAATAATAATAATAATAATAATAATAATAATAAAAAACTCTTCTCCAGTCAAATTGTTCTTAGCTTCTGAAGTAAGAATGTGGTAGAATTTCACTGCAACTTGTCCAGCAGAGAAGTAATGTGTTCTGGAAAGTCTTGTGGGAAACTCAGATGAAAACGCTGCTGATCTTGTGGGTAATTGAGTCAGAGCAACAATGCTCAGAGAAACGTGTCCAGGGGGCAATCACAGAGTCATGGGATGGTTTGTGTTGGAAAGGACCTTAAAGATCATCCAGTTCCAACTCCCCTGCATGGGCAGGGACAGCTACAGCCCTCCCAGCCCTCTCCAAGACTATTTTCCAAGCATTTTTAAGAGCTTAAGTCCTTCCTGCTGGAGTATTTCCCTGTGTGAAGTGCCTTCTCTATTTTGATCAACGCTGACCTTACGTTTGGTGGAATTGTTAGTATTTACTGTAGCTGGATGCCACAGTAAGGGCAGATCTTAATTCTCCATCGGTCACACTGAGGTTACAGTCAGCAGAGCTGGAGACAAAAGGCAGCTGAGCATGGGGGTGGGTAGAGATCTGATGTATGCCACCAGCAAGGCAGTGACCAGAGGGTTAATCTGGTTTACAATGGGCTGAGCAGCTGCCAGCACCACCCCAGCGTCACCCCAGCATGCAGCTCTAAGCCACATCTCCAGCCCAGTCATGCTTCACTCTGTTCCAAGAAGGATAATGCTTTGCAAGCTTTATGGTCCCACCACCCTGCAAGGGATCTCTCCCTGAATGGCACAAAATCCATGACAATGGAGGGTAGAAAAGGGGTTTTTGGGAAGTGGATTCTCCCTCTGTCCAGTTCTGAAGCCCCCAACATAAGAAGGACGTGGAGCTCTTGGAGCAAGTCCAGAGGAGGCCACGGAGGTGATGGGAGGGCTGGAGCAGCTCTGCTCTGTAGAGTTGGGGTTTTCAGCCTGGAGAAGAGAAGGCTCCAGGGAGACCTTAGAGCAGCTTCCAGTGCCTGAAGGGGCTCCAGGAAAGCTGGGGAGGGACTTGGGACAAGGGCAGGGAGGGAGAGAACTGGAAGAAGGAGATTGAGGTGAGACATGAGGAGGAAATTCTTCCCCGTGAGGGTGGTGAGAGCCTGGCCCAGGTTGCCCAGGGAAGCTGTGGCTGCCCCATCCCTGGCAGTGTTGAAGGGCAGGTTGGATGGGGCTTGGAGTAACCTGGGCTGGTGGGAGGTGTCCCTGCCCATGCAGGGGGTTGGATCTAGATTATCATCTTTTAAGGTCCTTTCCAACCCAAAACATTCCATGATTCTGTGAATTTGTGGGTTTTGTTGACGATTCAGAGGAGCCACCTCCTCTTTTACATCTCTTAGTTGATTTGAAACTTGTTATAACCCTCGTCCTGTTTTAGGCAAGTGTGTTTGGTAGCAGCACACCTAAAGAAAGGCAGATGTAGAGGAGGTGTAGATTTTTCTAAAAGCTTGATCAGTGCTGTTGCCTCCCATCTCTGCAGCTGGGGCTACTCCAGCAGCACATCCCATTTACCACCTGCTGCTGGGATGACTGGTTTCAGCTCTGAAACAGGTTCATCTCAGCAGAAGAAGCCTTGGTTAGGTTTTGGAAGAAAAATCTGGACATTGCTGTGACTCCCCTGCCCCGTCTGCTCTCACTGGGTTCAGAAATGCTACAGAAGGGAGGGGCATATGGGCAAAGGGAATTATTTTGTGATTAATTTGTTAATTGCCAAACATCCAGATGCAGCAGAGGCTTTGTGCGGTGGCACTGGATTTGTGCATGCACTTTGTGCTCTTGCTTTGTTTCTGCACCATGTTGTGGTTTCTTTCCTCTCTGGGTATTTTTTTCCTTCCTCTCTGGCATATTTGTCCACTGGAATCAGGATGCTGAGAGTGTATTTTCCTAATATTATGGCTTTTCATGTGGGAAAATGGAGCCGTGGATGTGGACGTACCCTCATGTCTCTGTGTTCCTTTCTGCCCTGGGCTGTGGTAGTAGAGTAAGGGTGTTTTTGTAGCAGTTCACCTAAAAATGCAAAGGTGTGGTCCCTGCACTAGTGAAAGCATGTTTATGCTCCTGGAGAACTGTGCTTTATGTTCACAGCAGGGATGAAGAAGGTAGGAAATCAGCCAAGAGCTTCCAAGTGTGTGGGTTCCCCCCTGCATGCACACATGCCCACCACCTCTCACATTGCACCTCTGAGCCCCAGAGAGCAGGAGGAGCCATTCACTCATTTTCTGATGTTCCTTTGCTCAGTCAAGCCATCAGATGCAGAACTCAAGCTCACTGGTGCCTGCTTTCCTTTGCAACACCTCATTGCAGGGGAGCAGCTTGTGCGAGGTGCTGCTCGCTCTGTTGCTCATCTCCAAACAGTGGTTACTCCTCAAATCCAGGGATGGTGTGTTATGAAACTTCCCACTGATTTTGATTGTGGCCACGTGGTACATGCTGGCGTATTTTGTTCCTGATGACAGAGGGTTTATTTTTAAAGGGGTTAAGTGGAGGAAGGCAGAGCAGATGGGTTTGGTTTTCTCCAAGACTTGGGAAAGTGCGTTTGGCAGGTGTGGCCGGGTAGGGCTAGAGCTGCTGGTTCAGCTAAGCATGGAACAGAGTCTTAAAACTTGCATAGGCAGGACTTCAGTCCCTGGGCACCAGAAGTTGTTTGAATATTGCTCTGGGGAGGCAGGGAGGCAGGGCTTCCCCAGCACACCTGTGCTTGGGTTGGTAGGAGGCAGCAGTGGCTGGATGGCATCGGTTGTTCAGTGCGTAGCTCTTGAGCTGTCAGTTCTGCCGGGGTGTTTTTCTGGACTGCATCATGAAAATCTCACTCCAAATAATCCCCCCCCTTCTTCTCTCTGTTTTTCTAGGAGGCGAAGGGCAGAGTGGAGATGGGCAGCAGACCGTGCAGCCATCGTCAGTCGCTGGAATTGGCTCCAAGCCCACGTCTCGGACCTGGAATATCGAATCCGGCAGCAAACGGACATTTACAAGCAGATTAGAGCCAATAAGGTGAGGACCTGGACCTGTTCTGGATACGTGGGATTTTGCTCTGTCTGCCTCCTTTTTTTTTTTTTTTCTGATGCAGGGGAGAGTGTGTGTGCAAAGTCTGATGCTTTTTTTCCACTTGCATCTCTCAAAGAGCACAGCGCACAGTTGTGACTAATTGCAGTGCTGATTGGCATGGGCTGAGTGTAATTTCTTCTCCCTGGTTCAGTTTGGTGACATGAAGAGAGCAATACCTTACTTTAAAGTCAGTCTTTGGGTACTGAACAAGACCTGCTTTTGGATACGTGTTGCTGTTCCCTGTTGTTGGAGCCTTTCTCTATTTTATTTATTTTCTTTAAAAACCTTCCTAGTCTTTCTTTTTGGGACTGAAGATGGGGATAAGGAACAGCTTAACAAGAGACTTACTGGGGAAGGGAGGGAACTGGTGGAAATCAGCTTCAGATCCTGTCACATAGCAGGGGCTTAAAATTGAGTGTGTATCATAAAAAGGCTGTTTCTGGGAGCTGACCTTTCTCAGTGGCAGGAATTAGTTTTTGCAGACTTGCTCTCAGATGGTGGGAGAATGGGGGAGAGCAGAGAAGGGATGAGGAAGGAATTGTTATTGAGACTTGTTCAGGCATGCACGACTAAATGTCAGGCCTTGGAGGGGGAGGAATGTCTGGAGTTCGTGGCAGGAAGGCTGGTGGTGTTGCATCAACTCAGAGATCCTCAGCAATTCAGAGTCCAGCAGAGGCTTTTCCCAGGATGTGGGGGGGTTGGTGGGGAGAGGGGTTTCCAGGTGGGTAGAAAACACTGGCAGGGGAAGGAAGACTGGACCTTTATGCAGCTAAGAAGAAAAACAGACTGAGTGAGTGAGGGCTCTAAATGACTGGGTGGAAGAGCATGGTTTGCTGAACAGAACACAGGGCTGAGGTGGGAACAGAAAAAGGCTTCTGGGAAGTGGCCTCTATGTCAAATTAATGAACCCGTTTCAGAAAGAACTACCTTCCTCCTGTCTTAAGAAAGCCAACCATGCAAGATGGTTTCTCAGTATAAAATACAAAATTGCTAAACATTTATATGCAAGAAAGTTAAGTGAAGGAAGAAATGGGAAAACTCATTAGTGAAGTGGAAGAGTCAGTGTTGTCACCAGGTGATGACAACTTGACAGACTTGTGAAATGGCCTGATCATGGCTACAGGCATCACATGTTTTTATCTAAGGTTGCAGTCTCCAGGGCTGAAAGGAGAACATCATGGTGCTGTGTCAAAGTTGAAAAGTCCAGCTGAGGTTTCAGAAAACAGGATGTCCTCTGCTCTGATTTGTTCAAACAAAAACTCCATGACTGCAGTAGTATGTGAATTTAAGGTAGAGCAGTGGCAGAAGAGGTCAGATGTTGAGGGTTTGGTAGTGGCTATTCTGCCTCAACAAGAAAGTGAGTATCAAATATCCCATCTTTCTGGTGGGACTTCATGAAGATCCCTGCTTGCACCCAGCTGCCATTGTCTTGGTGTTTTTGAGCTCAAGGATGAAACATGCTTTGTTTTCACCAAAGAAAAACTCAGAGTAAGATTCAGAAAAGCAGCTTGGGACAAGTAAAGGGAGACTAGAGAAGTGGATGTTTCAATAATACCAGAGTCTTGCTGGAATTAATTTGGCTTCAAATTGTACAAGGACAATAATTAAAGAATTTGGAGACACCTTGTTTTTTTCTATCAACATAACTCCAGCTTGTTTGGCCATAATGAGGTTAAAATGTGGCTGCAGCAGGAATTCAAAGTTGCTCTTCTATTTTATTATTTTGTTTAGGTTAATGACCTTTATAATTAAAGTTTACATCCCAGTGCACCCTTTTAGAAAGATGCATTGCTTTATCAAATTGCAAGAGAAGGAAAGGCAGGCAGGCAAAAATAGCCCTCTGTTCTGAAGGTACTGCTACCTGGGTGTCCTCAGCAGTAATTGTGTTTTCAGCACATTTGGGTCATGTCACTTGGAGCCTGGTGAGATGTGGAGGAAAACAACAAACCTGTGAGCGGGTGTTCAAAGTTAGTTGTGTTTTCTGGCACTTAAAAATAGCAGACTGTTGAGCCTTCCATTTTATGTTGGTTTTGAAAGAGTGTGGAAAGTTAATTAAAGGGACTGGATGTCCCTGAAGGCGATAAGGTGGTTTTCTTTTCACAGATGTGCTTTGTTGGGCCTTTTTGAGATGGGGTGTGACAATGTGCTGGTTCTCCCCATGCAGAGTCTTTGCACCTCTCTGCATGTGTGGGTGGCAGATGCTCTGTTTGGAAAGGAGCAGACAGCAGGTTTTTTTCTCTTTTCCTGTATCTGTACGAGTTTCACTCTTAGATGGAATAAGAGGTGAATCTGGATGAATTTTGTGCAGTGGCAGACTTGGGCGAGATAGAGTGACCAAAACTCCTTAAAGATGGGCTTGTTTTGCACATCATCTCTGGAGACCCGGGTTCAGCTTGTTCCCAGAGCATCCCAGATGGGTTTGCTGTGTTCCCTTCAAGCTTTTGCTCTGCTGTTTGTGCAGCCTGTCCCGAGGGGAGGGCTTGTGCTCTGCCTGGAGCTGCTAAGTCAAGAGAAACACGTGATGGGTGGGGTGGGAGTGAGGAGGAGCCTCTTGCTGGAAGAATTTGCAGCTCTCACATGAGTTTCCTGTGTCTGCAGTGGTATGTGGGGCTCAGGGCACTGTAAGAGGTGCTGCTCTCCCTCTGCAGGGCTGTTGAGGACACTCAATATCTTTCTGATGTACATTAATGGGTGTCACAACCCTCTTGCTCACTCAGTCCCTTGGCAGAAGCTGCTGACTATTACAGCACCATGAGACATCTGAGATCTGTCTCCCTATCTGTCTCTATCTGAGACCTCTACGATTGACTTCTCATTAATACCATCATTAGTGTTAAAAATGGGGAGTATAGAAGCAGCAAACTTGCCCATAAATATTGGAGGGAGCCTTCCTTTTTCCTTTGTTTTGGAGAATGCTGGTGAAAAGCAGGTATTGTGTGACCTTGGAAGAAGATGAGCTGCTCCTTTCCCTTTCCATAAAGGGAGCTGGGAATGTGATGTTGCCCTTCTAAATCCTCTCTGTTTTTCAGAAGTGTAAAAATAATGGGGATTTAAAACTCTTAGAGGCAAAGCAGACAGCACAACCCTCAGTAGGAAGATGCTGTGGAGAATGGTGGGCTCAGACAGGGCAGCTTGTGTGTAAGGGCACAAAACCAAAGCTGTGCCTGTCACTGGGAAGGCCCCGTTCAGCATTGCCTCTGCTTCAGAGTCACCAGTAAAGGGACATGCTTCTAAACAAATACCCACAGCATCTAGAATAGTAACTGCTCCCTCCTGAGGCGTGGAGCAGCTCCCTTCATCCTCTTCCTTTAAACTGAAGGCAGAAGTTCTTGGTGGCTGTTTCTGTTCCTGATGCTCATGCTTCCCCATCTCATTCTCTTGCTGAGCAAAGGAGAAGTGCCTCCCAGAGCATCAAAGAGAAGCAGTTTCCTTGGTTCCTGTTCTGCATTCAGTCCCAGTTTCCCCCTTTTTCATGTCCACTGTCTCCTACACCTGACATCTGGACGTGACTGACCTCTTTGCTGAGGTGTGATGGGTTGCTCTTGGAGGGAGATCTGTCAAGAGAAGAGGAAAAGCACAACAGTATTTAATTGAGTTTAGACTGAGAGCCTCTCTTACCCACTAAACACCTCTCTGGGATGTTAGAAAACTCTAGAAAATTGCCATCATCTTATTCTAGAAGCTGGTTACTTCCTCATTGCTGGTCAGAGGCCACATACTGTTGTATTTAGTTTATGAACTGTTTTTCAATAAAGTATCTCTGAACTGTGGGCTACCAGGATCTTTCTGGAAAGCCACAGGTCTGTTGTAGCAAAGATTTGTGTCAAGGCAGAAGATAATCAGTCATGTAAGATTTGACTTTGTGGACATAGAGGGAAGCCTTGTAGCTCTCTTCTCTCTCTAGATGACGTGTCCCAGGTTCCCTTCCAGGCTCACTTTCTCGTGACACACGGTGCAACCTCCAGAATTGTTCTCAGATGACTGCTCTGCCTGTTCTTAATCTGAGCAGCCCTTTCCATAGCTCCTTCGTTGACCAAATGCAAACTTGTTCTGGCTTGTCTTTGTCCTGGACTATATTCATAGCCTGTAGGTTCCACCAGCTCTCTTAATTCCTGGCACATTTCAGCCTGCTTTGTTATAATAGAGCTCAGAATATGCAGAATTGCAATGATTTTATTTTACATGGGGTTGTTCAAAGAAAAACCAGTCCTGCCTTGAGAGTAAAGCTTCACTGAGAGTAAAACATAATCAGGACAACAAATGTTCAGCCTGATGAAGCAGTCAGTGCTCTGCCTCTGTGCTTTGTCCTGCTAGGTTTATACCAATAGCTTGTTTATCAGTGTTTTTTTTCTCCTTACTGAATTTTGTGAGTATCACTCCTTTTGGAAAAAAAAAAAATATCTGCTCAGAGTAAGAAGTTTGTCAGGTTTTGGCACCTGCTCAAAATGGTTTGCTTGGCTGTGGTGGTGAGTTCCAGTTGGTCCTGTGAAAGCAGTGGTTTCCTGCCCTGCTCTACAGCAAAATGTTCTCCCTGGGTTTGCTGGCACGCAGCTCACTGGGGAGGGGAAGGCTGGGGAGGGAAAGCACCAGCCTGGCAGCACTGCTGCCCGAGAGGGAGCTGTCTACTGCTAGTGGGCTGAAGGCATGTGGTCTGGCTGCAACCACTGTCCTTCCCCCTCCAGGTTCAGCTTAGATGTCACGAAAATTCAGGCAGCCAGGGGGTTGGGTTTGGCATCGTCTGAAAAACACAGTGGGAAGGCAAGGCTTGTCATGCAGCAAGGTGGGGTGTGGGGATGATGGATGTGCAGTTTCCCTGCTCTGACCCAAGGACCCCCCCTTAATCCCTGTTCCCTCTCTTCCAGGGGCTGATAGTTCTTGGTGAAGCATCAACCCCTGATCCTGCAGTAGATGATGCATCCCGTCCTGTTAGTGCTGAAGTGAAGCTGGAGCCTGGGGCTGACCGGCTGGTAAGTGCCAGCAGCACAAGTGCCTGAGTCCAGATCCTTCACCTGCCTGAATTTTGGCTGGGGAAGGTTCATCCTTGAAGCTGTGGTGGAGAGAGGTGCTCAAACCGTGTGTTTGGCCTCCTGCAGAAGCACCTCTCTGTGGGACATCACCTGGGAATTGCCAGTCTGTTGGTCTCTTCCCCTCCCAGATTATTTTGGGGTTAATCAACAATAGGCTTTAAACACCTTTTAGAAGACAGTTCCTTGGGATACCTTTTAAATATGCATGAGCATTTTATGAAGCTTAAAAATCCTAACTAATCCTTTCCCTCTAGCAAAAAAGTAACTCGAACTGAGAGCAGCACAATTAGCAAAGGCTTCTAAGGATGTGGCTATTAATATCTGCCTGAGTGCTACCCCTTGGAAAGAGAACTGATGATTTCAGTGAGATGCACTGGAAACTATGCAGAGTGCCAGGTATTTATTATTTAATGCAGAAATGTAGGGCACAGACTAAAGGCTTGATCGTACTGCTCAGCCTGGCTGTGATTACTTTTGATCCTGTGGGACAGATTGATGTATAAAAATCAAGGATTTTGAAGTTGTGGTGTAGTACTAAGAGAAGGGTGGTCCCTGCGTGGCTCCAGCTCCTGCTGCCAAGCTGCAGCATTCCTGCTTTTTCTGTCCTGATGCTGCTTTTGGGGAGGAAAAGAACTTCACTGCAACAGGAGTGCTTGAGGTTCATACCCCAATAGTCAACGTAGTTGATACAGTTAAAAAACTTCACTAGAAGTGACCATAAAATTGTACTTTTGAGTGTTTTCTCACTGGCAGGACTTTGTGGGAGTTTTCCTGATACTGAGTGAAATACTGTGAGATCTTTGATTAATGCTGGACTGCAAAGGGGGTTATGACAAGTGGCTGTAATAAAATGTCCCCTCACTTGACACGGGTTTTCAGATGTGTGCTTGGAATTTCAGTCTTCAATTAGCAGGTTAGGTCAGCCCAAAACTCTGCTGTGCAGTTTGCTGCAGTGAACAGGTTTTGCTCACGACTGAAATGGTAGATGGTGCTTCAGCTGGAAAGGGAGCTTGGCTGGAGGAGCAAGGGGAGGCTGGAGAGCTGGGATGACAGGGGCTGCTCCAGATCATGATTGAGTCACGGGCATGACGCAGTGTCTGGGTTTGAGCAATGATGCCTGTCTGTTGTGTCCCCCCACCCTTCTCATGCTTTAACCCAAAAAGAGCTCAGAGAATTCCAAGAGCAGTGGCTCCATGCTCAGTTTGATTCAGGAACAAGCTCACTCCTGCACTGATGAACTGGCTGTTGTTTGGGAGCTAATCTGTAACTCACAGGCTGATAACAGAGATAAATGATCAAATTTAACAGTGGTAGGAAGAATATTTTATTGCGTTTAAATCAGGATGTTTATTTGACATGAGTATCCTTTCCACCTGGGAATCTGCAGATGGAAGGACTCTGTCCCACCTGCCTTTGTCCCTACACACTCAAGACATCATCTGTTTACTTACACAATCATGTTTTTACATTGCCTCAGACAACATCTCTATGTAGAGAATAGAAAATGTAGATACCTGATGTATGGGGAAGAAAATGCTTGCTTGGCTGGTTCTGTCTGGTTGTGCTGCTCACAGTCATCTCACTGCTGCTGTGTTTACTCATGTCCTGCTTTGTCCCTTTTCCCATCCCTCTCACTTGGGTATAAGCTCTTCAGACAAGGACTTTGTTACTGCAGCACTGGCAGGGTGGAGATCCCATCCCTCTTCCAGGTCTTGGAGGTAACAGTGGCACAAATAATACTGAGAGCAGTGAAGAACAACATTTTTGGGTTAAAGCAGGCCATAGGTTCCTACTTGCCACCTTCTTCTGGCTACTCCTGCAGCCCTCCTGGCCATTTTGGAGAGTAACTTCTCCCAAAACAAGACTTTTTATTCCTTCTCACATGTGGCTGCTGGTGGACACACACATCCCTCCCTGCCTGCTGCTCTGCAGCACTGCTGGAGGTGTCAGCCACCAGAAACACTGCCTCTGGGCACCCAGCTTCTGCACCCTGCTGCCTGAGGGATTGTGCTTAATTAGGCTTGCTAATAAGGGTGGGGTGTTGAGTCAGAGCCTTGATCTGCTCTGAGCCAGAGATTAGCCCAGAGACCATTCCTGTTGCATTAGGACACTTACTGGAAGGGTATCTCTTGGGCCTCTTCTGGAGAGGTGCTTATCATTCTGGCACTCCTTGGACTGCTTAGAATTAGGCTTTTTTAATCTTTTTTTTTTCCTTAAACTGGCAGAGTAAGAGACAGGTCCACAACGTGCAGGAAGGGGAGGATTCCATCCCCTCTTGTCTCCAGCTCCTCTTTGGATCTCATTCAGCATGAATGCAGGATAGGTGTCCTCAGCCATATGTCCTCCTCCCATCCTTGATAGGTGGGATGTGGCTGATAATCCCTTGGAGGAGCTAATCCCATCTTCAGTGGAGGGAAGGCCTGGGAATGTCTGTTGGGAACTGGAAGCTCAGGACGTGAATAACTATTTTTGCCTGAGGATGGGAATTACATGAAGCCCTGAAGAAATAACTTAGCTGTTGATGTTGGTTCATTGCTTGTATTGCTCATCTGGCAAGGGGAGTGCACTTAAAATGGTTAATAATAAATGAGGGAAGATACTGATGGGATTGTCTCAGGGAAGCTCTTCCCTGCGTTGGGGGTTTATACCTGGTAATAACAGGTGAAGGCCTGAACCTGCCTGGTTTTGTTTGGGTTTTTTGGAACATAGAGGACATTCCTGGTGTTGGGTCATGTGTGCCAGCACACAACTTCTCTACTGTCATGAGAGCCCCTGGCAGTCTGCAGTCTCCTGGTTTCATGTGCAACAGGCAGTGTCATGAAGCCCTACAAGAGTCCTAGGTGTCCTAAAGACTTCCTGATAACAAGAAGAGCTCAGTCTGGAGCATCAATGCCATCCTGCTGTGATGAATGCTCCTCTGGATCCCAGCCTGGCTGCCCAGCCAGATCGTGTGAAGGGCACCACACTGAGAGGTGCATCCAGGAGGAGCTGGTGCAAGAGCTCTGCCCTTCTCTGGACACTGGAGGCATCAGTCCTGACAGTCCTACTCCTGCCCCTGTTGCTCATCTCAGAGCCTTGTTGGGGTACCCCCTTCTTCAGCGTGATAAGGTGGGCCAGGGCTGTTCCTGATACATGGACCTTGGATTGAAGCTTTCCAGCTCCTCCTCAGGAAGCAGAGAGGTCACTCTCTTGAACCACCAAGCTGGAGACACTCTTGCAGAAGAGATTCCTCCTTTAAGACTCCTTCTGCAGAAGAAAATAAAATACCCTATTTCAAAAGAGCTCATGAGTCATGGGTACCCACCCTCCTGAACCGTGGGTGCCTCCAGCAGGAGCGTCATGGGAAGGCTCAGCCCTGCCAAGCCTGGGGAAACCAGAGGGGAAACCTTCAGCTCCTGCACCGAGTTCACCTCATGGGGTGCCACGTTCTGCTTGTGAAACACTTGTGGCACCATCTGGTCTTTGCCCCACGTCTGGGTTGGCAGTATCAGAGCAGCCCCTTGGTTTGGGTCCTGTCCCTGCTCCACACGCCCCCAGGGAGAAACATCTTGGTTAGCAGAAGTGTAGAACACCCAGCACAGTTCCTTAAACAGGCAGAAGCTCAGTGTGGTGGTAGAAATTGCTCTTCCCTTGGTGAGTCAGGTTGCTGTGATTCTGGAAACTGTTAGACCAGCCCCACCATAGCTTGAGTTTAGTTCATGAAGTTGGGGGAATGTTTGCAGGGAAGATTTTTAATCAATGCAGCACTTCTGAGATGGAGAATGTGACGAGCAGGGGGGGTGACCAACCACCTATGGAGAGAAGTCAGGCCTTTTTTTTTGGTCTTTTTTACTAATACTTGAAGCACACCACTGCCGTTGGCTGTGCAGGGGGGAGACCCAGCTAGAGAGACATGGGCAGGGAGTGTAGGAAGTGCTGCAAGAAAGAAGAAATGAAGTTTCTGGGGAAATGAAGTTTCTGAACTCTGGGGAGGGCGAGAAGGAGCATGTCTGGGAAAACACAAAACACAAAAAAAAACCCAAAAAGATCCAACAGACCCAAAAAGAAGGGTCTCTAAGGATGAGACTGGGGATGATGAGTGCCAGGGGTATAACACACCAGACCATGCTGGCATCTGCTGGGGTTGGCAGGAACCTCACTGGCAGGAGGTACAAAACCAGCATGTCCTTGGGAGGCACAGTGACAGTCCCCCAGGCTGAGGTCACTTGCAGGGCAGTGGGGATGCAGTAATTGCTGATCACTGCAGAGCCAGGGGGTTTGTATTTCACACCCAAGGCAGAAGCTGCTGGGAGGCTCCATGTCTTTAGCTTAGTTTTTACTCCCTTTTCCTCTGCCAAAAAGGTGTTTCCAGCATGGTGTTCATTGGGCAGATTTGGCTTCGTGGAGCTGTCCTGCTCATACCCCAAACCACAGCTCATTCACTAGACTTTTTAAAGTGCTGCTTGGGCCATGTTTGCACAGGTATTTAGTTAAAATGCAAATTCAGTTTTGCAAGTCTGTTCTCCTCTCCCTCCCCTCCCATTTTCCCCCAGAGTGCTCAGACAGGAGCTTACAGCCCTGTGGCTCCAAGCACAGCATCCAGCTGCAGGAGAGCCTGCAAGGTTTACAGGTGGCCATGAACTTGTTTGCACTATTGAGAGAAAAAAAATACTAAAATCTCCTCAAAGACCTCAGCCTTTCATGCTCCTTAGTGGTTGCCTGAGGGGAACTGAAGTCCTTTGGTCCTTGCATTGAAGCTCTGTCATGGATCCATCCTCTTGCCAGAGCTGCTCCCAAACAAGCCCTTAAGTCTCCAGTCTCACAGTGACTTCTGAACCTTTATTTTGAAGTCCTGCATGGAAATCTGCAGCTGTGGCACAGAATCTTCAACTAGAAACTGGGAATAAGAAAGTTGTGGCTACTTAAGAAGCCTTTTTAATTAATTAATGATCTTTCTCATCCTTTCTTAGAGTGTTTCTGGATCCCAGCCACTCGAGAACTTGGGTATTTCTGCTGCAAATACTCCTGAATCCCATCCCACCAAGCCCTGTGGAGCACCAAGACCTGTCAATGGAGTTATTAACACGTAAGTTGCTTGAATATTAGGGGAAGGGTTTGATTTTTATGATCTTGGCAAAGTCCCATTGGAAACCAGCCATGCTGGTTGGTAGTAACTAGATTAGTAATGGTGTAAATGGTTTCTTTTTTGAAAAAGTATGGTAGGAGATCATGCTTAGGAACATTCTGGAGGAGATTGCCTGCTTGAGATTTTCTGATGCATTGTTCCTCTGAAAATGGTGTCAAACTGAGCTGTGTTTACATGGACAGGCCCTGCAGGCAGCCAAGCAGTGAGCATGTTCAAAACTGTTTACACTTATAATTCTGTGATTCAGAGGTACTAGTGGCCCACTTGCAATTACTTTGGAGAAGTATCTGGAACCTCTGGGGATACTGAGGAACCCAAATCCCATTGATTTGGGGAGCAAGACTTTCAAAATTCTTTGTTTCTCCAGGCTGGTTTTTGTTGAGAACGTCTTGAAGTGGGCAAATGAAAACAAGGGAAAGAAATTCTATGGTAAATGGTGATTTCAGGGTTGAACCTTTCTGAAGGCTTAATTCTCAAATATTAATCAGAATCAAGTTTACATTAGGTTAAATATTTTTCTAGAAAATCATGTGTTCTCTGTCTCTTGCTAGACTCATGAGAACCTGTTAAAATATCCTGAGCTGTAATTCTGGGGGCAGCTGAACTCCAGGATTAAAGCTGCTCAAGGCTAGAGTGGTTTTGATCTTGCTCTGTGTCCAGCTTTACATGCCATTTTTTTGGTCAGAACTTCCAAAGGTTATTTTGTCAAAGGTTCAGTGGTGGGAGAGTGTGGAGAGTGGCCAAAGTAAAAGCAAGAATGAGAGTTGGTTTGAATAAAAGCTCTTGCCTCATGAAACTGCAACACTTTAAGCTCAGAGTGCTTGCTACGGTCTGAATCATGAACTCGGTAACATGGGCTGGTTGGATGAATAACTCCTTCTCTCCTCTCTCTTCTCTCTGTTCTCCTCTTCTTCTCTCTCTACTTTCTCTCTTCTTCTCTCTGTTCTCTCCTCTCTTCTCCTCTCCTTCTCACTTCTCTCTCTGCTTCTCTCTCTGCTTCTCTCTCTGCTTCTCTCTCTGCTTCTCTCTCTGCTTCTCTCTCTGCTTCTCTCTCTGCTTCTCTCTCTGCTTCTCTCTCTGCTTCTCTCTCTGCTTCTCTCTTCTCGGGCAGTCTTCAGCCTGGCCTGGCAGAACATGCTCAGGGAGATGGCCAGGAAGCTGAGGAGCTCTTGCATAAAAAGCAACGACTGAACATGGTTTCCTCCTCGGATGGGACGTGCGTGGCCGCTCGCACCCGCCCGGTGCTCAGCTGCAAGAAGCGACGGCTCGTTCGGCCAAGCAGCATCATGCCCCTTTCCAAAAAGGTTTGTGCTGTTTCTCTGATGCACCCTGTGGCTACAACTCCACACCAAAGAGCCTGGTGGGGTACTTAAGTGTTGGTCCAGTGGGGTTTTGCTCTTTGCATGAAGAGGTCTCCCTGTTTGGGGAATGTTTTGTCATTATTAAGAGGGGAAAAGTAATGGGGAGGAAGAGGAGGACAGTGAGGCTGCAAAGGCTGTTGGAGAAGAGGAGAAATTAAGGAGAAGCTTTGAATTTGTTGGAAGACTATTAGTAGCTGTCCCTGAGGAGATGCTGAACTCTGATGTGGGTTTGCTTTTCTAAAACCAACCAGCCTGGGGTGAATTCAGGCCAGGTAGTTCAACATGGCACAGTCTGAGGAAGCTCTGAAAAGGCAAGTATCAGGAAATCTTAGCTCTGAGCACATGAATTAACACAGCCCCAGGAACTTGCTGCTACTTGCTCAAAGAAACTGCAGTTGTCTGACCAGGCATCTGTGGGATGTCTTGCAAAAGGCCTGCCAGGGTGATCGTGTTCACTTCCACTGCCTGAGTTTGGAAATCACTCAATGCCATGACTCAGTTCTTGGGTTTGTTTTAATTTATTGTTTATCATAGAATGGTGAAGGTTGGAAGGGACCTTAAAGATCATCAGGTTCCAACTTCCCTGCTGTGAGTGGGGACACCTCCCACTAGACCAGGCTGCACAAGCCTCATCCAGCCTGGCCTTGAGCACCTCCAGGGAGGGGGAAACCACAGTTTCTCTGGGCAACCTGTTCCAGTGCCTTCCTGCCCTCATGGTGAAGAATTTCTTCCTGATGTCTCACCTAAATCTCCCCTCTTTCAGTTTATAACCATCACCCCTTGTCCTTTCACTCCTTGCCCTTGTCCCAAGTCCCTCCCCAGCTTTCCTGGAGCCCCTTCAGACACTGGAAGGTGCTCTAAGGTCTCCCTGGAGCCTTCTCTTCTCCAGGCTGAACACCCCAACTCTCCCAGCCTGGCTCCAGAGCTGCTTCAGCCCTCAGATCATTTTTGTGGCCCTTCTCTGGACCCTCTCCAACAGGTTTTTTATTTTACACTCCTCTCCACATAGTCTTCCCTTGCCCTTTTGCAGAACTCCAGTTCAGTGAAAATAGAGTTTATTCCCTGTGTGAGGGAAGGGCAATGCTTCCTTCTGTTTCATTTCTCTTGGGAATGCTGTAAACTGTCAGATGGAGGATAGGCAAGAATTGAGGAAATAAGAACCTTTTTGTGCATGCAGCTCTCATGATTGCAGAACCATAGATGGGACAAATCCACTACTGACCTTTGAGTCAGAATGTTTCAAGTCAAGCTTTACCACAAGAGTCCAGGGGTTTTCACATTGTGGGTGCTGGAGTTTTAAAGAAAAGCTCAAAAAGCAACATTTTTCTGAGCAAAGTAGGTTCTTGCTCAGCTGAGTTAGCTTTAACTTATTACTCATCTGCAGTTTTACCTGGGGTATTTCTGATAGACCTCTGCAGTGGCTGCCTTCAAGATCTTCAGTGATTTGGAAGTTCATCACCTTTCCCACTGGTGATGCTGACTTGTGCACTCAGTGTTTGAAGCAGGAATTCTGTGTTAATTATTGACCATATTCTTAAAATACATTTGATAATGAGAGATAGTGCAGAAAAGCAGTTCCAAGGGATGAAGGATGTACCAAAGAGCAGAGCATTTCTGTGGGCTTCCCTAGATATTAGAGAGAAAGTTGAGTGATGGTCGTTGTCCAGAGATACCGTGTCCAGTTGACCACAGTATTCCCATCTAACACAAAGTGGTTTTAAGTCACTATGACCAGAAATAACAACTTTAGAGTTCACTGTTTCAATAGAGATCATCCATAGCTGTACCTTCTGTTTTACAAAACCTGAATACAACATCACTTGGAATTTTTTAGTTAGGAGATCTCCTCAAGGAAAGAAAAAGGGCTTAAAGGCTGAGTTGGTCTGTAGCCTGCCTTGGGTTGGAAGCAGGATGGGAAGGGATCTCCTGCAGTCATCCCCATGTCCCAGAGCAGACTGCTTTATCCTCACACTGCCAGACAGTTGTCTAAACCTCCTTAGGCAAGCTGTTGGAGTGCTTAGCTGCTCTTGTTTCTCAGAAAGCAAAACCAAACAACCCTTCCTTTCTAATACAAGCTGCCTTGGCTGCCATTTCAATCATTAACCAGTAGCCCAAGTCCTAGGGTGAACTGGTCAGCTCCCCTCCTTGCTTCAGAACCTCTCCCTGAAGTGTGAAAGTTGACATGGTAATTCTTAATGGGGTGACTTCTACACTGAACACATCATGAGGCTTTCTGGTTTTGCACATAGGACCTGTATATATATATATATATATATATATATATATATATATATATATATATATATATATTTCTTCTGTAATTTTTTTTTTGGCTCTTTTCTTCTCCATTTGTTGCAGACACTCCTTGAAATGTGCCCAGAGCTGGGTGCTGCTCTCTCTCCAGCTCATGTTAGCAATGCTGAGCAGGGTGGCAGGATTACCTCCCGTGTCTTGCACAACCACCCTGTTTATAAAGCCCTGTGGGGTGTTCATTCTCATTTTCTGACCCACGACACCACTGGATCCTCTGGGCAGAGCTGCTCAGTTACCTCTCTGGTCACTGAAAACACCCACTTGTTGAATTTTTCCTCAGTGAATTAAATTTTATTTATTTTAGATAATTCCAGCTCTTTCCTTCAAAGGCCTTGTAGCCTTTCCCGGTTTTAGTGTTATTTGCTAAGGCTTAAGGGTATTATCTCTTCCATCATTCAGGTCATTAGTGGAAATTATTTTAATAATATTAGGCTCAGAAGAGACTTCTGCAGGATCCAGTTGGATACATCCTTCCATTTTGATGGGGTTACTTGCTCTGTATGGGATTTACATCCAGTTCTGCATTTGCCTGCAGTGGTTTTATATAAATAGAAGTCTATATGAAGTCTTTAAATCTGTGAATGGAAAGTCTGTCCTGGTTTAAGAAACAAGGTTTAAACCCTCCCTTTTTCACCCTGTGAAGGTGTCCCTGGAAGTGTCAGCTCTTGGCAGAAAGTGGTGGCTCTCTGGCCCAGCTGAACTCAGAAAGGCTTTTTTCACCACCCCCTCTGACAACTGAATTGTTCTGCCTCATGGATTTTTATAAATGAGGTTTCAACCTAGATAAAATTAAACACTTTTAGTCAAATTTAGTAGCTGTTAAACCGTCTGTGCTGGTGAGTAAGAGTTTTCAGTTGTGTTGATGCAAAGTGAAAGCATCTTTTTATGAGTCCAGACTAAACAAGCAGGTTTTATACAAGGTATTAAAAAATCAATCAGCCTTTGGGGTGTTTTCTGTGAGCTGTCCCAAGTGTGAGGAGGCTGTGAGGTGTTGAAGGGACTCTCTCTCTCTCTCTGCAGGTCCATCGGAACAGCCTGGCCCGGTGCAGCTGTGACCTGAACCCCTCGTGTGCCCTCTGCGGCACTCGCGGCTCGGCCACTCTGGAGATCCAGTATGATGCCCCTCTGCTGGAACGCCTCTCCCAGCTGGACTCCTGTATCCATCCTGTCCTGTCATTCCCAGACGGTGAGCAAAGCACCCGTGGAGTTGCCTCAGGGGGTTGTTGGCAAATTGGGTCCTGAGGTGGGTGAGAAGGGGTGCTTGGACATGCTCTGGAGCCTGCTCCTCCATCCTGGGTGTCTAGAGGAGTGTAGATCTGCTTGGGCATGACCAAGATGGAGTACTGTGACCACTTCTGGAGGCCCCAACATAAGAAGGGCATGGAGCTGTTGGGACAATGCCAGAGAAGGCCACAAAGACGGGCTGGAGATGGGCTCCAGAGGCCTGGAGCAGCTCTGCTCTGGGGACAGACTGAGAGAGTTGGGGTGTCCAGCCTGGAGAAGAGAAGGCTCCAGGGAGACCTTAGAGCACCTTCCAGTGCCTGAAGGGGCTTCAGGAAAGCTGGGCAGGGACTTGGGACAAGGGCAGGGAGGGAGAGGACAAGGGGGAATGGATTAAAACTTTCTGAAAGAGGGAGATTTAGATGAGACATTAGGAGGAAATTGATTCTTCACTGTGAGGCTGGTGGGACACGGGAATGGTTGCCCAGGGAAGCTGTGGCTGCCCCATCCCTGGCAGTGTTGAAGGGCAGGTTGGATGGGGCTTGGAGCAGCCTGGTCTGGTGGGAGGTGTCCCTGCCCATGCAGGGGGTTGGATCTAGATGATCTTTGAGGTCCCTTCCAGCCCAAACCGTTCCATGATTCTACAAGGTTGTTCATCTGCAGGTATTTCTAGGAGCAGGGCATTTGCTGGAGCAGGATGGTTGGAGAAAGCTTTGCACCCAGGGACTGCTCTGCTCTGAACCTCTGGGTTAGGGGAACATGACCTGCAGCCCCTCTTGGGGTGGGGAAACCCAGAGGTGCCTGGGAGTCTGTGCTGGGCCCTGGGTCTTTGCCTGGTGTCTGGGTGGCTTTAAACCACTCGAGAAATGTCTTCTTCCACAGAGATGGTTCATCTGTATGAAATTATTTGTGGATTGGTTTAAGTCACAGGAATTCTTTTTGACCTTTTAAGGAGTTGTAAATGATCTTCCATGGTTCAGAGGGTGCAGTAAGAAGGGATCTTCCTCTTGGGACACTTGTTTCAGGGTTAATCATCACTGAGAGGAATAACTAACCAACCTTGACTGTGAAGTGTTCACAGATTTTGTGTGTAGGGACTTTTCCCAAGGGAAAAGCAGTAGTTTCCAGTGTCTTTTCCTTCCTAAGGTGCCAAATTAAATAATACAAGCCTGTTCTTTGACCAAAAACTATGGCCTTGAGTGAGATTGGTGTCCATCTGTCATCTTTTTCCTCTGATCATAAAATACTGGGCCATAAATGATACAGTCTGGAATTTTTTATCAGGAAAGCCAGGCAGTATATCAATCCTAGTGTCCCCTTTCCAGGACAGGAGGGCCTGGCTGCTGGAAGGGAAGGTGTGTATTCTGCTTCTCCTGATGATCTAAAGTGACTTGTCCTGGTTCAAACCCTGGTTTTTAACCCAATGTGTGTGTGTTTGGGTTTCAATTCCAGCTTTGCACGAACTTCCTGTGATGGTAGGAAATTCATGGAGTGGCTGGGAACAATTCATCTGGCATCTTTCACTAGCACTGTATTTAAAGCAGACTAAAATAGTAAATTGGTGCTATTTTTAAAAACTAAATCCCCACCCCCTCCAAAGACACATCTCTCTTAAGGAATGCTGAAGGAACTGAAGCAGAAATTTATTTCCTGATTTCACAGCATTTGTAATCCTCAGTCTGGGGTGTTCAGCTGAAGAGCCTGGGAAGTGGGGAGAAAACATTGTGCACAACTGCAGCGTGGCCACCAGGCAAATAATTTAATCCCATATTCAAGTTTCATTTTCCTAGAGTCAGCTGCAACCAGCTCACAGGCTGAAAGATCCATTCTGGCTGCATGAGATTACAGGCGTTGTTTTGAAAACTACACAGTGTGGAGCTTAAAACATCTGTACAGAAATCCCTGTGTTTAGATGAATTTGGGTTATTCACTGGTGCTTAATATAGTTTTTCTGGGGCTGCTGCTTGGAGATGGGGCTGCTTTTCTCTCCCAACATGAAGCCAGGGAGGGAACCTGCTGGTCTGCACCGAGGTGTCTTGCCTCCTGTGAGCACTAACCCAAGTTGCCATCATTACTCCCACATCATTAGGTGAGATGTTAGGAGGAAATTCTTTGCTGTGAGGGTGGTGAGACCCTGGCCCAGGTTGCCCAGGGAAGCTGTGGCTGCCCCATCCCTGGCAGTGTTGAAGGGCAGGTTGGATGGGGCTTGGAGCAGCCTGGGCTGGTGGGAGGTGTCCCTGCCCATGCAGGGGGTGGGACTGGATGATCTTTAAAGGTCCCTCCAACTCAAACCTTTCTACAACTCTCTGCTTATTCTGGGGGCTCACCTTGAAAGCCAGCTGGCTGGGTCAGTGGGCAGAGGCTCAGTTAGGACTTCCTGGGGAAGCAGTTGGGGTTGTTGGCTGCAGGCTGGCTGTGGAGCTGGGAGCATGTGCTGACTTTCACTTTGAGTCTCTCCGGGGCTTCTCCACTGCCAGCAGCCGGGATCTCCGGCACCTTTTGCCAAGGGCAAAATTGCCAGGCCCTGCAGGAGCAAAAAGATCATTTTTTCTTCTGGCAAGCGGGTTGCAGGCATCACATTTAACCCCTTGAACTTGTGCTTGCCAAGAGCTTTGTCCCCTTCCTTTAGATTATTATTTTTTCCCCCTCTCTTTTTTTTGTTTTTCCCTGGCTCATCCGACCTCTCGCTGGGAATTTTCAGATGATGTAATAACCTTGGAGGGGGGGATGAGCCGGGCTCCTGGGCTCAGTCCGGTTGCCATCTGCTGGTCCCCGGGAGGTCTGCACTGCTCAGCCCAGGAGGAGGAGGAGGAATAATAGTGACGCTGTCACTTGCTGCACAGACTCTGGTGCTGACAGCAGGACAGTAGCAAGCCAGCAAATAACTCAATTTGTGCTGACAATGTTTTATCTTGCATTTTCCCCCCCCCCTCCCTTCAACCTGTCCCCTCCTTCCACAGCTGTGTGGGCTGCTGGGGTGGGGTGAATTTTCATGAGAAAGCAAAAAATAAGCAGAGAAGGGCCCGTCCTCCCAACATCAGACCAGTTCAGCACGTGGGGCTGCAGCTTCCCTGGCAGCGTCCTGAAAACCTGGCCCCTCTCTGCTCTTTGGGACATGTCTCCACATGTGGTGGCCAAAGAGCTGCTGTCACCCTGTCATGGCTCTTCCTTAGCAAAGGGATGGGGCTAAACCAGAGCTTTAACCATCAAGTTACTGGAAATTCAGCTGTCCTGGCTTTTTCCTGAGTCAGATTCCCCCCAGTAATTACAGCCAACTCCATCCTGTGCCCTGCCAGCTCTCTCCTGTTTGCCTGCCCAGATCTGCTGGGGCTTTCCAGGCCCTGGAATTGTTGTGGAATTTTCTGAGGGGTTTAGATACCAGCTGTTGAGACTGCAGGCAGGGCTTGAATCAATTCAGCTTGTCCTCTGAGATGATCTAGATGCAGTTTCTGAATCCCACAGCAGCTCCTGATAGCCTCCGTGCCCCTGCTGCAGAGCAAGGAGCTTTATCCCTTGTGCAGGGCCTGGGCAGGTTCAGCTCTGCTCAGCTCTGAGCTCTGCTCAGGGTGGCTTCAAAGTCCTTGTGAAAATGTCATGTAAGCTTAGGAGATGTGGGGGAGGGATGCTCGTGCTGCTGGTGCTCATCTCAGAGCCTTTAGCTCCTAGTTGTGGCAGTGTGAGCTCGCGTGGGGCTGCGTGCCCTCTTGGCAACAGTCTGTGCTGGGGGTGACATGTCAGCCCAGGAGTGCTGGTGTATAATGGTCTTACAGGTGTAGCTGGAGAAGATAAAGTCATTTCTCAGTAGTTCTCTTGATAACTAAAGGTTTCAGTGCTTTTCCAAGCTAGAATTTTGGTCTCCAAAGAGAACTGGGCAATGGAGGAGACTTGGGCAGCAGCATTTGGTGATCAGATCTGAAGTTGGAAGCTGTGAGTGTGTGAGGAAGACTTGTTGGTAGGACTCCTGAGGCTGGAGTGGTTTGCTACTCCAGTTAATGGTTTTAATGGTTGACCTTAGCCAGTTGGCACAAGAAATACACTGAACAGTCTTGTGTTTGGGCTGAGGTCGGGAGGGCACACACGTGTGGGGTTTGGGAGAATCAGCTCCAGGAATGTGGGCAAAAGTAACATCTGGGGCAGCACCCATGTTCTTGTTGTGAGATGGGGGGTTAGACAGGGACAGGTACTCTGGGTGACCCTGATTGGTGCCATGTACAGAAAGTTGAGGCTCCAAACTCATCAGTTACCAGATCCTTACCCGTGGGGCTGCTGCTCTTGGAGCCTCTCAGGTGTGCTCACTCCCTCCACCTCTGGATGAGGTGCCACGTCAGGGAGATGAACATCACACAGGACTTGGTTGACATTTGGCTTGACCTGGGGTTGAGGATTTCAGTTGAATTTCTCTCCTCTGGCCCCCAGCTCTGTAGGTTTGATGTGCTGAGATACCTCAGGTTCTTGGAAGTCAGATCTGGGATGGCAGGACATGAGATACCTCCAGTGGTAAAGGCTTCACTCTCCTGCCAGGAGATACTTGTGCTGTGAATACTGTAGGAATTCACTTCTCTCCAAGACCTTCTGATCAGAAAGGTTGGGTCCAACCATTACAGGTCCTCCCAAGCCTGGGTTTTAAGGTCAATGCCTGTATGTTTGTGAAGGGCTGTTCTTCCTGGGGGACTGGGAGAGGATTATGGTACCACAGCTTCTGGTGCACCATGGAGTTAATTGGAATGCCCTGTTGGTGTCCCTCTGCAGATGTGCCGACCAGCCTGCACTTCCAGAGCATGTTGAAGTCTCAGTGGCAGAACAAACCCTACGAGAAAATCAAACCTCCCAAAAAGCTCTCGCTCAAGCACAGAGCCCCCATGCCCACCAGCAGCCTGTCTGACCCTGCTCGCAAGGACCGCCACAAGCTGGTGAACTCCTTCTTCACTGCAGCCAGTAAGTGTCCTCCCTGCCTGCACCATCTGCAGGAACATGGCCTGGTCTTGTACCCAACAGCCCTGCAACCTGGGAGGAGAGAGGAGGAGGATCCCTTTGAAATTCAGCTTTTAGGGATGAGGCCAGGGCTGGAAGCGAAGTGTGTGCAGGGTGTGAAGTGCGAGCTGGTCTGTTTGTAGGGACCTCTTGCTGCTCTGAGGCTGCTCTCAGGAGCAGAGTTCCAGCTCCTCCAGCCCCGAGCTCATCTCCAGCGCCCAGAGGGTGTTGAGCCCAACCTGCCTGGCTTTACGGAGCTGGGAGAGCTCTGCCCGAGCCTCCCGTGCCAACAGAAAGAGAGGTGCCAACTGGCCTTTCATAGCTCTTTCTCTGTTCCCCTCCTCAGAGCGCTCACATCACAAAACCCCAGCAGACAAGGCTCACAGGCCACCACCCCTAGACGAGCTTTCGGCCGCGCCCAAGGCCGAGGCAGCGCCCGAGCGCCCGCTTGTCCAGCCTCCTGCCTGGGACAAAAAGCGAGTGCGCGACTGCTCGTCTGAGAGGAGCGAAGGTAGGATGCCCGGGGAGCTTGGGCTCTGCTGCACATCCAGCCTCTCTCCCCCTCTGGCCTCCTGGCAGGGGGGACCCCTCTGCTTTGGGCCTTGTCACCACCGCAGCGACGCCTCGTGCCCTCCAGCCGCTTCTCCCCCAGCCCCCAGGGCCTCTCCAGCTGGCAGCCACCGTCAGGACGTGCTTCTCTTTCACGCCAAGTTCTCCTCAGCACTGGCCTGGTGCTCAGGGTCCTTTTCTATCCACCACCACCACCCTCCTCGGTCTGTCTCTCTGCTAATGTCGTTCTTGGTTTCCTCCCCCCCCCCCTGTGCAGTGTTGAAGCATCACACGGACGTTGGTGGCCCAAGCTACTTGTCAGCAGCTGCAACCCCCACACCTCACAGCCCCATAGCTCGGCAACTCTCCACCTCCTCAGAGGGCTCTGCTCCAGCCAGCACGAGTGCACAGGGCACCTCCAGCACAGCTGTAAGTATCTAGGAAAGATCTTCCTCTAAGTATCTTCCTTCCTGTAGGTACCTAGGAAGCATCTTCCAATCTTAGGAAGAAGTTCCTTACCATGAGGGTGGTGAAGCAGTGGAACAGGTTGCTCAGAGAGGGGGTGGAGGCCCCATCCCTGGACTACATGACCTTTAAAGGTCCCTTCCAGCCCCACACATCCTGTGATTCCATGATCTAGTGCCTTTATGGAGAGGTTTCTGAGCTCAGCTCCATCATGGGGTCTCAGTTTTTGAGCAGTTCAAGCATCTCAGGCTTGAGAGTGCTTTGTGTTTCTCTTCACTCCTGGCTTCAGCTGGTGGTAGGGTTGCTGACCCTATTTTTATCCTCTGACTTTGGGTCTGCTGGTTGGTTCCTGGGTTGATGCTGGCTCTGCAGAGCCAGGCAGCTGCCCTGACAGGTTCACTGTCAGCTCAGGAACTGCTGGTCATCGCTCCTGTTCTCAGAAGTCCCTTGGCTTGTCTCCGCGTTTGGGTTTTGGTTTGTGAAGTTGTCTAGGGATGCCAGGAAGAGGAGCAGAAGAGCTGAGCACCAGCAGTGCTTCCACTGAGATGGCTTTCCCTTCATGGCCTTGGTGACACTGGGCTGGGACTGAGTCACAACAGGGACAGCAGTGGTGGCTGGGACCTCAGTTGTCACCTGTGTGCAAGCTTCAGAAGTTGCTTAACTCATCCTGTCTGCGGAGGCACACTGGTCTGGTCTCTGGCTTCAGGCATGACTGTTGATAGTGACATGTTGGAGTTGCTTTGTTGCCATGGAAGTATTTGACCACCCACTCCATCCTCATCCAGCCTCACACGAGTCCTGGGGGTTGGCCCTGGCAGGTCCCTGCCAGTTGGGTTCCCTCAATAAAGGAGGTGGAGAACATGGTAAATTGCAGGTGACTGTTGGGAAGACACGTTTGTGATTCAAGCTGATCCAGAAGGATTCATGTCACTCTAGCAGCAGTGCTGCTGTCATGGGTTTGGGGGAGGTTTTTTGGATAGACAGATGGTAGGAGAGCACCCAGTGTTCCACCAGGTTTCAGTAGAGAAGCTTGGAGTGTATTTCTGACTTAGAAAATCCATTCCAGTCAAAAGTGTGATGGAGATGGAAGCTGTGAGGCTCCATGTGCAGCTGTCCTAACCCAAGATGAACTCCTGGCTGGCTGCTTCACCTTCCTCCTCTATCTCAGTGTCAGGAGTGGTGGTTCTACACCCCTGCAGGGACACCAGCAGCGGGGGCTGTTCCCATCCTGGATGGTTCTTCCTTCTCCCCTGATGGTCTCAGAACTTTCTTCACATTGGCAGTAGAGGGTTGGGTTGTGTGGGAGACTTCTTTTTGTTGGGTCAGTTCATCAGCCAGATCAACCTCCTGACCCACCTGGCTGTGCAGTGGCTGGTGCCAGGGTGGAGGTGGTGGCTGGAGCTCAGGAGCCCTTGCTCACCTTGCTTCAGTGTCCACAGGGACACCACAGCCCCTTTTTTGTACCTGAGCATTTTTGGTTGGGAAGAGGGGCTTCCAGCAGGAGAGCTGGAACAGGTTGCCCAGGGAAGCTATGGCTGGCCCATCCCTGGCAGTGTTGAAGGGCAGGTTGGATGGGGCTTGGAGCAACCTGGGCTGGTGGGAGGTGTCCCTGCCCATGCAGGGGGTTGGATCTAGATGATCTTGAGGGTCCCTTCCAACCCAAACCATCCCATGATTCCATTATTCTAACTGATACAAATTGCTCGTTGGTTCTGAAGTCTCCAAAGGTCATACAAGGCCGTTCCTTGAGTCCGTGTCCTTTTTCAACACCAATGACTTAACATGACCTAACCTTCCTCACCTGGTCCTTGCCTCCATGTTCCTGCAGCCAAGGAGGAGAAGAGGTGAAAGCTCCTTCGATATCAACAACATTGTCATCCCCATGTCCGTCGCTGCCACCACTCGGGTGGAGAAGCTGCAGTACAAGGAGATCCTCACACCCAGGTAGGTGCCAGGACCCCCAGCCCAGCAGGGTGTCACCTCCCAGGCTGTCCCTCTGGCTGACCCCTCTGCTGTGTCTTGCAGCTGGCGTGAAGTGGACGTCAGTGCTCTGAGAGCCAACCCTGATGAAGACAACGAGGAGGTAGGAAGGGTTTCATTTCCCAGTTGATGTGGGATGGGGTTAGTGACAACTGAACAGCATCCATGGAGGACACCAGAAGGGAGTGGACACAGGGATCTAGGCAGGGAGGTGTGGAGTCTCTTCCTTGGTTCCAACAAAATGGCACAGTTTCCTTGCAGGAACCAGGCTGGGGTTGGTTCCTTCTCAGGCAGGATGTGGTAGGGCAGGAGTTGGGTTAACTGGCTGGTACAGCTGAGCCTGAGGTCTCATTGCTGTCAGGAGACCTCTCTGGGCAACAGTATTTTTGTGGAATGGTCTAATCAAGAAATCATGACCAGTCATGCTGCAATAGTTGTTATTTTAGCTAAACTGAATAATGATGGAATGTCCTTGATCCTCTGGGAGTGCTGACCCCAGGAGAAGAGCTTTCCTTTGGTGTCCAGAGCTCAGTCCCTTCCTGAATTATGCAGACTTGGTTCAACAAGGTGTAGCTCAGGCTGGAAAAACTGCACATAGATGCATGTTTCCTAGAAGAAAGTTGGTTGATGAGAAGCTCAACAAGAGCTGACCATGAGTGCTGGCAGCCCAGAAACCAACCCCTGTCCCGGGCTGCATCAGAAGAAGACAGAAGTGTGGCCACCAAGGCCAGGGAGGGGATTGTCCATGTCTACTCTGCTCTTGTGAGATCTCACCTGGAGAACTGGGTCCAGTTCTGGAGCTCCCAACATAAAAAGAACATGGAGCTCCAGGAGAGAGTCCAGAGGAGGGTATAGAGATGCTCCAAGGGCTGGAGCAGCTCTGCTGTGGAGACAGGCTGGGAGAGTTGGGGTGTTCAGCCTGGAGAAGAGAAGGCTCCAGGGAGACCTTAGAGCACCTTCCAGTGCCTGAAGGGGCTCCAGGAAAGCTGGGGAGGGGCTTGGGACAAGGGCAGGGAGGGATGGGATGAGGGGGAAGGGATTAAAACTGGAAGAGGGAGATTGAGGTGAGACATGAGGAGGAAATTCTTTGCTGTGAGGGTGGTGAGAGCCTGGCCCAGGTTGCCCAGGGAAGCTGTGGCTGCCCCATCCCTGGCAGTGTTGAAGGGCAGGTTGGATGGGGCTTGGAGCAGCCTGGGCTGGTGGAAGTGGATGATCTTGAAAGTCCCTTCCAACCCAGACCGTTCCATGAAAGCTCTGACCAAGCCCTTTACCCTCCCCTTTCCAGATCGAGGACTTATCGGACTCGGCCTTCGCCGCCCGGCACGGCAAGTGTGAGGAGATGGAGCGGGCGCGGTGGCTCTGGAGCACCAGCGTCCCCCCGCAGCGCCGCGGCAGCAGGTACAGCCCGGGGCACGAGGGCTGCAGGGGGTGTCTCTCGGCCAAAACGTCGTTCCCAACAGCGGGGTCCTCTTGGGGAGCTGGTTGTGGAGGCTTTATTGGGTTGCCTGATCCATCAGAAATGGTTAAAAGCTTGTGCTGGTTTTGAAAAGTTCGGGCACCACCCGCAGGAGCGGCTGGAGGAGCCCACCTGGGGGGGGGGGTGAAGTTACACACTGGTGAAGTTGCAGAGAACCCAACTCCTGCAGCATCCCTTGGGATTCTGCTTTCTCAGGCACTTTGGGTGCTGTAGAGGAGTGGAGGCTGGTGCACCAGCTCAGGACTCTGGAGAAGAAACAAGGGCTGAGCTGGACATCCCTCCTGCCGGAGCAAGGATCAGTGGTTGTTCCCAGTGTCACATCTCTGCTCGATGGCTTCAGCAGGGCTATTTCTTCTCACTTTCCATCCGTGTCCTCACCTTCCTCTGGTCACTTGGCCCTCGATTCCCTTTCTGCAGCATCTTTCGTGAGGAGGTGTCTGAAACTGCAGCTTCCAGCTGCTGAGCTCATCATAAACCTGCAGAAGAAGAGGTTGTATCTTCTCCATGTGATTTCCAGTGGTGGGTCTGGTTTTGAGCCCCTCTCTGCTGGGCCAGAAGAGCTGAAGTGCAGCTGCAGAGCCCTGCCCCCCTCCTCCTCTGCTTGTGGTTTTGGTTCAGCCCTGTTGGGTGTGTGATCATTCAGGGTCATTTCTGCAGGAACTTCTGCAAATTTGTCAGACTCCCCATTTGTGCAGCTGCTGCCTCATCTGCAGCTGCCTGGCCCAGGGCTGGTGGAGTCTGGGACATTTTGGTGCTTCTCTGCAAACTTCTTCATGCAGTTTCTCATCTCTTAGCAGCACTTCACTTTGACTTTGTTCCTCCAAAGACCCTCTTGTCAGGACCTTGGTGAAAGATGCTGTGTTGAGGTCCTGGCTTGGTCACTGAGGGGAATTCAGACTTGATGAGTGTAGATTGCTGTTGGGAAAGGACAGAAGTCTCTGGTCCAGCCTCCTGCAGGGCTCTTGCCAGCACAAGACCATGTTGGCCATGGCTTTGTCTAGCCATGGCTTTGTCTGGCCATGGCATGAATGCTTACAAAGATGGAGATTCCCCCAGAGCTGGGGAATCCCAGGGCAGGTCCCCAGCAGGGAGAGATGTGGATGGGAGTGTCCCTGTCCTGCTGGTCATGTTCCTCAGCACAACCCAGGACAGGATGTGCTGTGTTTGTGCCAAGAGTGACGTGGCGAAGTTGAGCTTGGCCTTCACCACGTCCTGCTCCTCCTCAGCAGGATCCTTGCTCAATCCCTCAGTTCCCATCCAGGGGTTGTTCTTGGTCTTTCCATAGAAATGGTTGGAGCCCTCAGGGCCTGGTGACTTCTTGTTGCTGTCATTCAGCCAGGACCTTGCTTCTTGCCTGTAGTGGTTCCTGGGGCAGGCAATACCAGTAAACACTGGGGGAAACTCTCTTCGTTTCCCTTAAATGTCATCTGCTGTTTCCCCCTTTGTCATCTGCTCCAGCAGATCTGCTGAGCGTCGTCTGGTCTTCCTGCCTCCCATGTCTAACAGCACAGTTTGGTTTTTTCTTGCAGCAGCTTTTCAGCTGCATCTTGACTCGGCTGATGGACTGTAACTTGCTGCTGGTGTAGCTGGTTCATTAGTCTAATTGGGGCTGGGTCTGTGTCTTTTGGTGAACACTTTGACCAGTAGATTTTGGGACCTGATCCTTGGTGGCCCTTGATTGCCACTTGCTGTCGCAGTTCATCTTGAGGAGCTGCACTCTGCTGTGGGCCCTCCAGGCAGGTTCCTGTGGGTGTTTGATCAGGGAACCTGTGTAGGTGCCCCAACCTTCTGAGTTCTTGGTTTCAATCTTCTGAAGTCTCGGGGTTTTACAGGGCTCCTCCCATGCCCAACTGTTGATCTTGCTGCGTTTCCAGTGTCACTGATTCACTACGCCTGGTTCTTGAGCTGCCTGGTGTCACGTGGATGGTGGAAACACTTGGAGAAGCGGATTGTGAAGTGTCTGATCTCATAGGGTGGCTTCTCCTCGTGGTGTTTGTGCAGCCCTCGCGGCGCGGGAGCTGTGTGGGATGTGCAGCCTTGGGGAGCAGTGTCAGTGTTGCCAAACTGCACTGAGACGGGAGATGGGACAAGGATGAGCCCGGATGAGTCTGACCTCTGGGCTGCAACATGCCCTGCCTGTCTGTCCCCAGTCCCCGTGGCTGCTCCAAGGAAGACACAGTGGGAGGGGTCAGTGGGTGGCACCAGGTGGCCTGGGCCCCCCTGGGGGTGGCAGTGTGGCTGGGACTGAAACCAGGCGCTCAGACACCTCCCTGTCCCAGGTCCTACAGGTCGACAGATGGACGGACAACCCCCCAGCTGGGGAACCCCTCGACCCCCCAGCCAGCATCCCCTGAGGTGGGCAACTGCCACTCCCACCCGGAGCTGTCCCACACCCACTCCCCGCGCAGCCCCATCAGCCCCGAGCTGCTCTCGGCGCCCCTCACCCCCCTCTCCCGGGACTCCCTGCGGCTCCTCTCCAGCGAGGACACACGTTGCTCCACGCCCGAGGCCGGCCTGGATGAGCAGGTGGGTGCTGGATCCCCTGGGACCCTCAGCTCTGGATTTGTTCCCAGCGATTGGCAGGAAAGTCCCAAGTGCTGCCTCTGGGGGTGTCACTGCAGCCATTGCTGCAGGCAGGGATTAAAGGTAAAGCTGATGCTCAGACTGGGCTGTTTTCTCCTCCTGGCTGTGGGGAGGCAGCTTGGAAGCCTGAAGGTGGGGGGTCCCTCCCAGGCGCTGGGCTGGACGGGATGCAGAGCGTGGTGCTGTTGGACACGGGCAGCAGGATGTTTCTCCAGGGCCTGGTTCAGTTTGGAGGCTGCCGTGTCCCCACCACGTGTGGCAAAGCTTCCCGCGCTCAGGCAGCCACGTCTGCACCGTGGAGCTGCCTGCTCCGAGCGCCGCCGCGGGCAGCCGGAGTCACACGTGGAGTGGGAGCAGAAGAGCTTTTCCAGAGGATATTCCATAACCTGCTGTCTCTTCCCTTTAGGCCGTGCAGCCCTGGGAGCGACGCACCTTCCCACTCTCGTACGACCCCAGGACAGAGTGCGAGGACCAATCCGACCCCCAGGACCGGTTGTCGCGCTGCACCCGCCGCACGTCGGGCAGTAAATCCTCCCGGGAGACCGATGGCACTTCTGCTTTGCCCAACCTGGCCAGCCTCAAGAGCCGACCCCCCCTGGTGACCCCTGCTTCCTCCTCCTCCTCCTCCACAGCAGCAGCAGCAGCAGCAGCCCAGCGGCCGGCGCACAGATAGAGACGTACGGGAAGACATGAGCAAAACCAACACACAGAACTAACTCTTGGCATTAAAGCTTCCAAAATCTGCGTTTGATATTCAAACATCCTGCCGGGAATTTTCACAGTTTTTAGTGAATTTAAGGAGTTTAGAAACTTTTTTTTGTTTTCTCTTTTTTTTTGTTTTCCTTTTTTTTTTTTTTTTTTTTTTTTTTTTTCTTCCCTCCTCCTTCTCCATGTTTCCTTGTCACATGAATAAGACCCCCCAGATTCCTCCCAGTGGAGTGAAGCCTCGGGAGGGGAGCAGCCCACCAGACCCAACCCCCCCCCCCTTTCCTCTCACCCCTTCTTTAGGTGTATAAAACTAGAGCACAGGATTTAGCTGACTAGCAGACTTCAGGGATAGTTTTTCTCCAGCAAAAGGGTGTCTTTTTCTCTTGACCTGCTGCCCTCCTCTCCCTGAAAGGTTTTACTGGAGTGACATTAGTGGTGAAAAGTGGTGTCTTGGGATTGCAACCTGGGCTGGCTGTCCTGACGTGCAGAGCTCGCTCTGCACTTCCACCCTCTGGCGGTTTTCTTCCCTAGGTTGTGGTTCCAGGTTATCCCCAAGGGTGAGTCTGAACCCCCCTGGTCTCTGCCCCCAGGGCCTCCCTCTGCCTCCTTCCTCCTCGCCCGGTTGCGGTGCCGAGATCCGGCTGCCCCGTCCCCCGGGGGAGGAGGAAGGAGAAGGAAGGATCCTTGTAGCCGCTGGACGCACAGCACGGGAGGAGCGGGGTTTGGGAAGCTGGGGTTCACACCTGGGGTGTTGCTCCTGGGTGGGAGGCAGGGAGGGGGGATCGTTCCCAGCCTGGAGCAGGAGTCCCACCTCACTTCAGGGACAATCCCTTTGGGGACAGGGCAGCAGCTTCCAGCTGGGAAATGCGGGTCTGTGACCAGTGCTGGAGCCTGGCCCCTGTGTCCCCGCAGAGGGTCGGGGAGCTGGGCTGAGGGCAGCACCAAGAGCAGCAGAGGGAGGGTCCCATCCTGGGAGCTGGTCTGGATGGTGCCTGCAGGTGGGTTTATTCCCAGCAAAGGAGAGAGAAGAGCAGGAAGGAGGGTGGGGAACGGGGATCCCCCAGCGCCGCTTCGCTCCCGCACACCCAGAACTGGCGTCCAGTCTGTTTCATTTCCCGTTGGTCCGACTGTGCTGCCTCCTGACAGGTATTTTCTTTTGAATCCGAGTTCGCTGTTGTTCCCTCCTGTTCCCTCCTCCTTCCCTCCCTCCCACACCCGCAGTGACTCCCGGATCCCACACACCATTCCCACCTGTAAACGCTTTCTGCTCCCCCAGGGTGTGGCTCTTGATCCCTGTCCTGTCGCTGGCATCGTGCCTGTCTTTATGTATAATCACATCACCAAAAAAACCCACAAAAAAAAAAAAAAACACAAAAAAAAGGAAAAAAAAAAAAAGAAAAAAATACAAAGGACATTTTATTTTATTTTTTTCCATTTTGTAATCGTAAAGAAATAGTAGCTAAACTGCTTAATGGTTGGGTTTTCACAATTTTCAACATGATCTAGTGTTGGTTTTGGTTTTGTTTGGGTTGGTTTTTTTTTTGGGGGGGGTTTCTGTTTCTGGTTTAAAGGATTTGTTGTCATTTCTTAAAAAAAAACAACCCCAAACAAACCACAAAACCAAGGCTCCCATTTCCCTCTGCGTTAAGTGCTTTTCTATTTATAAGGTTGAAAATTCTGAAGAACCCTTTTAGCATTATAAAAAGAAAAAAAAAAAAACACCAACCCCACACACACACACACAAAACAAAAACCCAACAAAAAAAAAACCCCAACAAAACCCACTATCCCAAACAAACCACCTTGTATTTTGTAAATATTTTCTTTTCCTGCTTTGAGCTGTGTAATGTCCTTGTTATATAGAAATGCTTTTCTTCCGAGAAGCTGATCTTTGTTAATGTCTTGATTCTGTTGGCAAAGCACAGATGTGCTTATATAAAAAAAAAAAACAGGGAAAAAAAAAAAAAGAAAAAAAATAAAAAGAAAAAAAAAAAAAGAAGAAAAGATTAAAAAAATTAAAACAGATGAAATTTCCCTGTGAGGTGTTTGTGACACGCTGGGCAAGGGGCCCTTCCCTCTGCTCGGTCACTTTCCCTCCCAACTCACTTTTCTGGGGCCTCTTTTGTCCTTCCCAAGGTGACTTCCCACGTTCTTGTCGGGGGGGTGAAAAGAGGAAGCGGTGGTGGGGTCTGGGATGTGGGATGGAGCAACAGGAGCTTCCCTGGGAGCTCCTGGGCCACCAGTCCTGCCTCGTGTGGCTCCCTCAGCCCCTCCTGGGGGGGTGTAAGGAGTTCATTTTCTAATTTTGGGGTTTATTTTTCTAATTTTGGTTTAATTTTCTGGGTTTATTTCACATTCTCAGGTTTAACCAGTTACTGCTGATTCACACCCAGGCACATGGTCCCTGTTTGCCCTCCTGGCTAGTCCATGTCAGCCCATGGTGGGAGGTGACTTCCTTGGGTGCTCTTAAATTTCCAAGATAAGGGAATTTATACTTTGTTCCTCGTTGCCCAGTGGATATAGAACAGGAAGGTGCCAGGTGGTGATTAACCAGGTTATCAAAGAAGTAGGAGGCAGCACCAGGTTCCTTCCCAGTAATTGCCAGGGCAGGAACAATCCAATCTGCAAAGCAAACCGTGGTGGGAGAGGCCTGGGGAAGGTGGCGGAGCAAAGAGCTCCAGGATGTTGGAATTGGGCCCAGTCCCATCCCCTCCCCACCCCGCGAAAGAGGCGCCGTTTCTTGTAGTAATGACTTTTATTTCCAAATTCACTTTTACGGCAACAGTGTAAACCAGTTGTTAAAACGCACGATACACTATGGACACCCACAGACAGAAGCTAAGCTAGAATGATACACTGAGATCAAACCTTCCCTCCCCTCCCATGGGAGCAGGGCTGCCAGCACCACCAGCAGCTGATGCTGAAGTTCCATGTCACAAGCATTTTTATTATTATTTTTTAAATATTATATTTTTTTGAGTGCAGAAACAGGTTCGGTTACTTCTGACTCGGTGCCGGTTTGAACCCTGTTCAGACCAAGAGGTGCGTGTGTGTGGAGTAAAGGAAAAGCCAGGGGGCAGTGGGTCCAGCTGCTCATGGTCACCCTCAGGCCTGTGGGGTTGGGGCTGGGGATGTGGCTCGGGCTGCTGGAAGGGGACAGTGGAGGGCAAGGGCTGTCCTGGGACACCTGGCTTTCCCCCCAGGGAGGGGGAGGTGAGATGAGGGGGTGGGTGCAGGGGGAAGGGGGTGCAGGGGGAAGGGGCTGCTGACAAGCTCAGCCCTGGCCTGGAGTCCCTCCGGAGCTGCACAGAAGGTCCCAGGGGGTGGCACAGGGCAGGGCTCAGCCACGCACCATCCTGCAGCCCAGAAGGGTTAACTGGGGTGATGAACCCGGGCTCTCCCACGTGCTCCAGAGGACAAAACCACCCTGGGGCTCCCACATCCCACCCGAGCCAGGCAGGGACAGAGGCTGAGGATCAGTAACTGAGCCAGGGAGGAGCTGCTGGTGGCTGTGCTGGACCAGCAGCTCCTGGGGCTGCAGAGACAAGGGTTGGACACCCTCCCCTCTCCAGCCCCAAATTGCCACCTCCCCAGACCAAAACCAGCCTCCCCAGCTGCCCCCCCAGCCCATGTAGAGCAGCAGAAGAACCTGGGGAAGCCACAGGACAGAGGCTCCTGCATCAGGTGGCAGTGGGGCCTGTCCAGGGAGGAACCTGCTGCTCCACCCCATTAACTGCTGAAACAGCACCCAGCCTGTGCCCGAAGGACAACCAATGCCTCTGCAAGACCCCCTTGCTGGCCCACTCACACCAGTTTCAGCCCCTTTCCCTGCAGCACAGCCTGAGCACCCCTCTGCCCCCACTGCCAGCTCTGTCCCCACTGCAGGGCTGGTGGCTCTTGGCAGAGAGGGGGAGGATGGGGGACAGGGAGGGGACACACAGCAAGCTGCACTGGTGGCATCTCAGCCTCTTTGGTTGTAACGGGCACATAGGGATGACCACAGGTGCAGCACAGCCCTGGGCCACCCCTTCACACTCCCTGGGTGTCCACAGAAAAACAAGCAGAGAAAGAAACACAAGTGGATCAGCTCTTCTCCCCAGTGTGGGGCTGGGGCGGGTTGTTAGGGCTGTATGGAGGACACACCACGAGGGGCTGCAAACCCAAACCAGGAGAGTGCAGATTGGGGGGGGGGGGGGGTATCAGTGCCAGGGAGCAGCCTCAGGCCTCCCCCCCACGTGCAGGATGGGACCCGGGGAAGCTGCCACCACACCAGCATAAGAAAAAAAACAAAACCAAAACAACCTTCCTCACACCTTCCCCTCGTGCCCTCCTGGGTTGTCTCCTCCTGCTGCCAACAGCATGAGCCCAGCAGAGCCTGGAGCTGCCACTTCACCCATCACTGGCTGACCTTGGGGGAGAGGGGGGAGAAACAAAACCCAAAAATGTTACAAGCTGCACCCAACTCCAGGGGCCATCCCAGCCCTGGAGAGCTACAAGTGCCCCACACACCACATCCTTGGGCCCTGGGAGGAGAGCACAGGGCCAGGAAGCCCTAACACAGCCCCCACAGCCCTTCCTGGGGAGCAGGGCAGGACCTCTGACACAACCCCCTCAGCCCACAGCCCTCCCCAGGGAGCAGGGCAGAGGCTCTGAGCCCACCTGGCAGACATGCAGTGCCAGGTCTGGGCACAACCCAGAGCTCAGCCAAGCCCCCCTTGGCCCCTCCTCGCTGGACAGCTCAAAACTACTTACAGCGTATTACTTTTTTCTTTTTTAAAACACATGCTCGTTTAGGAAAACAATCACCCTGGCACGGTCCAAGCATATACAGACAAATCTACTCTACAACACGAGGGGCTGCCAAAGGAATAGGGAAAAGCCTCTACTCATCCACTCAGCAGTTCCAGCACAGCCCCTTCCGCAGTGGGACACCCCGGCCTGGCCGGTACTCCAGCTGCCGGAGCTGAGAGCAGGGCTAGGGGGTACCTGGCAGTTCTCTTCATACACATCTCGTCTTTCAGAGGTAAAAAACAAAAGGTTTCTTCCAAATCAGCAGGCAAATGGAATGCAGAAAGGGAGGGCACCTCCCTGCAGTCCCTGGCAGCAGCACCCACTGCCTGTGCTGCCTGCAGGCCAGCCCTTCAGCCCAGGACTTGTTAGGGTAATGTGTGGGACTGTCCCAGCCCCTTCATGAGGGGCTCCCACTGCCCTGGGGGGTGCTCGGGTCAATGTCATGCTGTGGCTGCCCCCTAAAGCCCCCTCCCCACTTCCCTGGGGCAGTGGGCATCCCTGGTAAGGCAGGTGGCCCTGGGCAGGGCTGGGACAGTGAGGGACCTCGCAGAGTTTGGGGGGGACAAGGGGAGGGAGTGGGGGGCAGGCATGGGCTGTGCGCTCCGAGGAGCAGGGGGAGAGGAGGTTTTGTACCTCATAGTGTCACTGATTTTGAAGTCCTGGAGCTAGAGCTGAATGAACAGTAAAAGCAGGTTAAATCATTAACCAGTTAGGGGATGGGGAAGCAGCTGTAAAAGGAACAGAGGAAGAAGGCCAGATTATTATTTGTTTCTTTTCCTTTTTTTTTTTTTTTTTTCCCCGTTTTTGTTTCGTTTCGTTTTCCTTTTCCTTGTCTTCTCTCATCTGGGCCCTGCTGTGCCCCCGATCACAAGCCCTGCTTGGCCAGGGAAGCAGACACTTCATCAGCTAGTGTGGCCAGCTGGGGGGAGTCCACCATGTTGATGCTGCCAGTGGAGGAGACGTTGCTGAGGCGGCGCGGGGAGGCGTCCCCGGAGATGGTCGGGGACTTGTAGACGATTTCGGCGCCGTGGTCGGTCTTGGCTTTGGCGTTCTCACGGAAAGTCAGCTTGTGGGTCTCAATCTGCAGGGGCAGAGATGGAGGGGTGAGGGTGCAGGCAACACCTGGAGAAGATTTTTACCTGCAAAGCTGCTCAGTTGTGCAGCTGGGAGGAAAGCTCAGTTTGTTATCACCCCCACACACACACCCGGTGCTCCCAGGCATCAGGAACGTCACATCCAGGAGGGGGTGGCAGGACTGGAGCATCCCGGGATGCTGCCAGGTCCTTCCCAAGCTCCCAGGAGTGGTGGTGAGTCCCAGCACAACCTGGGCTGCTCCCACTCCCCTAGCAGAGATTGAGGGAGGGGGTGGGACCCTTACACAGGTTGTGAGGATGCCCCACAGCTCAGCTGAGCCCAAAGTGCTGCTCCCTCTCTCCCAGCAAGGGCCAGGGAGGGGAGGGGAAGCAGACAGGGTTTGCTACTTACTGGTGCCCTCCCCAGCCCAGTGCAAGGCTGGGGGCTGGTTCTCCAGGGGGGTGGGTGGCTCCAGCACCAGGGACTGGAGCCCAGCAGGGTCTGGGCTCGGGCTCAGAGCAGCCTGGGGATGGGTCTTGTCTTCCTTGCCTTTCTCTCTCTACAGGTGAAGAAACCGCCCAGGGCGGTGAGGTGCAAAAAAACGCATCAGCAACAACAAAAAAAAAAAACCCAAGATCCAATGAATGTCAACCAGAAGGAAAAAAAAGATCAAAATTGAAGAAAAGAAATAGAAAACTGAGGAGCAAAAGATCTGAAAAACGAGGCCATTCACTGGTTCATAGGAAGAACAGCAACTGCCTTTGGAGGCAGGGAGGAAAGCTTTCCCTGGCAGCAAAGGTGCTGGCACAGGTACTTTGGCAGAGCACAGAGCACCCCGGATTCCCACAGGACACCCAGCAATTCAGCCTGGAGAGCTGTGGGCTCTGTGTCCAAATATTTTGCCTGGCAGAGCAAGGAGGGGACTGGAGACACAGGGAAGAAAGGCAAAAGGGCAGCAGAACCACCCACAGATGCTCTGTGTGGAGGGCTGATGGGGCTCAGCTGTGTCCTGTCCCCTCCCTGCCAACACAGTGTCCCACCTCGGGGCAGCACTGCCTGAGGATGGCCCCTGGTGCCAAGGTGGGAATGGTCTGGACAAGGGAAGCAATCTGAGGCAGCTTCTGAACTCAAGGGACACCAACAACCTCCTCTAGGTGTGGATTTAGGCAGAGTGTGGGCAACTGCCAGGCAGGAAGGCTGAGGCAGGTGATACCACTGCTGGGTAGAGCAAATAAATTCCCCCTCCAAAGGGTAAGTTCTTCAAACTGTGGCCCAGTGGATGTGCCAGGATATGAAAGAACCATCATAGTGATCATAAAAACAGGCTTAGTGAAGCACAGTGCGGTCTGATGCGTAGCAGCAGCGAGAGAAGGGTAAGGAAGTCAAGCAGTCCCTCAGGCAGAGGCCAGGAAGAGCTGGGAGGTGCACAGAGAAAACGTGGCCAAGAACAAAGTGCCAAATACAGGAGCTGAAAGAGGATGTTCCCTTCCCACTGAGAAAAAAAAGGTGTTTGAAAAACAAGCAAGATTAAAACCACTTTTCCCCAGAGAATTCAACCACCTGTGTCACCAGGCTGGAGTCTCACCTCTGGGCTTACCTGAGCTCCTGGCCCCCTGCAGGGGACCTTGCTGTCCTCAAAACCAGGTTGTAGACACATTTTAGCTAAGACTTACTGAGAAGTCACCATCAAAGCTCCCAGCAGGACAAGCTCACCCAAGGTTCAGTATTTCACCTGACCTGATTAGCTTCTGTCTTTCAATTTAAGTCCCCTGAAACGTGCACCAGCCCCTACACAGCATCCTCAGTCTCAGCTGGGACACAGAGACTTGAAGTAAGAGGAGATCAGCTTTCTCCTGAGGTGACAGCCTACTGCAAAGTCACCTTTTCTAAATAAAGCTAAGCCTTTAATGCTCCACTTTCATCAGGGAACCAACACCTCTGCAGTGCCCTGAGCTGCCAGCTTTGTGCCACTCCCCTGGGAGTACCTGGCAAGGCAGAGAGCAAAAGCAGTTGCTGATGGTGACACCCCTTAATGTGGAAGGTGGGAGCCACAACATGTTTCTGCACAGACTTCAGAGAGCAGCAGAAAGAGCAGAAAACCACAGGTGAGGATATCACCAACATTCACACTCATCTGTGTGGCCAGAGAAGGGGACAGAAACTGCCACCCTCACAGTTCTGCCATGGCTGCTCTCCACCAAATGTCCTCCAGGTTGGCAGCTGCAGCACAGGAGCTCTCAGCTCTGCCTGCCATGGGCAGGGGGACAAGCTGGGTGTTTGGGCAGGGGCTGAGCAGCCCAGCCCCAGGCAGGGCACTTTTCTTTTTGTCCTCTGAAGGACAAGGACAGCCCACCTCACAGAATAACAGAATCATCCTGGTTGGAAAAGACCTTGAAGATCATCAAGTCCAACCATAACCTAAATCCACCAACCATAACCTAATCTACCTGCTCAGTGCTTAAATCATGTCCCTCAGCACCACATCTATTTCTTTTAAACACATTCAGGGATGGTGACTCCATCACCTCCCTGGGAAGCCTGTTCCAGTGTCCATGCTAGAACATGGGCAGCAAACCACATCAAGAGCTGGTGGAGAGGAGCTGCCTGGCAAGCAGGGAGAAGAGGCCACAGGGGCTAAAGATGAGCTGGGTGAGCAGGACCTTCTGAGTCCAGACTTCCACAGCCCTTTGGCTCCACACCTGCCCACAGGGCAGACAGACACTTGCAGCTCTCAGCTGTGTCTGCTCTCCACCCAGGGCCCCTTTACCTTTTTGTTTCCTCCTCCAGGGACATGGCTGATGTTATCTAAGGACCCGATTTTCGACTGCACCTTATCTTTGAAGTCCAGTTTCTCAGATTTCACCTCCACCTGGCCACCACCTGGAAGAGAAGAGCACACGTGGGATTAGCTCCTGTGCCAGGACAGGCTGGAGGGAAAGCACTGGGGGCTGAGCTGCTGCTTGAGGTGGCTCCACCAAAGGGTGAGGAGCAGGACAATGGCAGCACAAGACTCTATGATGATCTGGGAAACCTAGGAACCAGGGCAAGTGGGAACCAGACTAGAGAGACTCTCCAAGGGATGCTGTGCAGAGCTGACTGACACCCCATGCTTTATAGAGCCAAGGGTAGGGATCTAACCTTACTGCCCTGAACATCAGCAGTTCTTCCTACTCATTCCTAAATTCTTCCCATCTCCAGCCAGGAGTTGGCACAGATGAAGGTGTCCATGGACCAGACCAGATCCCTCCCCTAATACCAAGCAGTCAGGCAGACTGGAGAGGGTCTGGCAGTGATGGAGCTGGGAACAGTGTCTAGCACCCCAGGGCTCACTCTGATGCTCTGGTCACTGATCCATGTGCCTCCCCTTGCTCCCTGCACTCCCCTCCCTGTCTCCAGATGCACACCAGGATGTAGCCTGTGAGCTCCCAAGGACCAGCACCCAGTGCTGCCAGATGCTCCAAGGATACCTGGTTTGTGATGGATGTTGCCCAGGGAACCACATTTGGATGTCACATGGCTCAGGTCGACTGGCTTGTAAACAATTTGAACCTGTCCACAGAAGAAAGGAAAAGGCAATGAGCTTCTTGCCACCACAGGCAACCTGGGGAGGGGGAGGCACAACACACACCAGCACCTGGTCTGGATTCAAGGGAAAGGACAGTTTAAACCCCAGGAAGATTAATAGTACAAAAGAAATTGTCATCAGAAATGGGAGATCATTAATGCCCATGTGCAGTAGCCTCTCTTAACATGTCAGCATGCACAAGATCACCTCTCCACAGAGGGGGGGAAGTAGAGGCAATTTTAAAGTGCTTAAGTGAGAGAGAAAGTGGAGTGGTAATTAATTAAGATTTGCATACACATCATCCAAAAAGGAGGAGATATACCAGAGAGAAAACATAAAAAATAAATACCTTTTCTGGTGTAAAACATAAAGCTTATGTCCACAAAAACTGAAAGAACAGAAATGATCAATGTGCACAGAACTTTTAAAAGAGTGACCAAAAATATGCATTTCTGAAAAATGCTGTAATGGAAATAAGGGTTAAAAGAAAAAAAAAGTAAAAAAAAAAAAGTCTAAATATCTGGTAGGAGTTCACATAATTAAAGTTAAAATGGCAATTAGAATATATTGAACCACAACAGTATTTAATGATATTATGCTCTGTTTTTTCATTTGTTTGCCACCCATTGTGTCTCTGACCATGGGCTCCAGCAATTCCACCTCAAGTTTCAAGACTGGGACAACCAGGTCCCACCAGACACACACACACACACACACACACACACACAGAGGGATTAGTTCCTGGGGAGCTGTTTAGTGTAACATTAGCAGTTAAACACCACACTGGGAAACACCACGGACTGGAGAGCTCTGGGACCACCAGGCATGTTCAGGGATGGCAAAACCACAGCACACACACACCAGCTGCAGCAGGAGACAAGGGGTTGAGAAAACATCCCCATACCCCCAGAAGTGACCTTGGACTCTGGGTTTGGACCCACACCTGTGTGTGAATCAGCTGTTGCTGTAGTTAGTGGTGCTGAGCAGGAGAAACTGGATCACCAGCACCTCAAGGTTGGCTCATCCCTGGGAAGTGTCTGGCTCTCAGTAGTAGCCTGGATTTTGAGGGGAGCACATGCTGCTCTCACCAATCCTGGGAAGGATGTGCCAGCACTCTGCCAGCTTTGCAGAGAAGCTGACTCCCCCAGGCAGCCTCCAGACCAACACAGTTGAAAGCCAGCACAAAGGACTGGCCCTACTCACTGCTCCCCACCAACCTGAGCACCCTGTGCTGACAACAAGGCCCCTGGGGTGAAGGTGCAGCCCTCAGTTCTGATGTAGGCCCCATCACCCTCAGAGTGAGGTGCTGGACTTGTGTGCTCCACTGAGAAACATTCCCCCCAGGAAAAGGAGGGGGGAACAGAGAGGCCTGGGCCACCGTCCCACCTGCACGAGCCACTTGTCTCCGATGCTCAGACAAACCAAAGGGCACGTTTGACAGAAAGTGGAGACAGAGACTGGGGAGAAAAGCAGCCCTAGGGTCTAGGAGCACATCGCAGACACAGACACCAAGACAGAGCTGGGGAGAGATCACACGTGTAATGCACTGGGCAGGAGGAGAGCTGGATTCAGTTGCAAGAGGTAACAGATCCCAAAGGGACAGCTGGTGCCTTCCTAATCCCAGCTGTGACCCCAAAGGGGCTATGAGCAACTTGGGAACCACTGGGACCTGGGATTGAAAGACATCCCATTTCCAGAGCAAGCAATCAGCAACTGAAACACTTTCTGCTCTCATCCCAGTTCCCTTTTTTTAAACTCCACAAACCCTTACCCTCCTGTTGGGGAGCAGAGATGGGTCTTCCCCATTTTAGCAAGGAAGGAAAAGGGGCACTGAGTTGCTTGCCTGAGAAACCAGTGCCAGAGACCTGGGGGTCCCACCTCTCAGCATCAGCAGTGGTCATGCCTAACACATCATCCTGTCAAGAGCATCCACTGGGTTGGAAAACAAATAAAGATCCCAACCCCAGGTTATTGCACCAAGAGTAAATTCCTCTTGAAGCAGCACTGGCTGAGCAGGCAGGCCCTGCTGGCAATGCCATGGAGGACTGAGACATGATGGCCATCTCTTGATGGTGGTCTCTTGTTGCCCCTCTCTGGGAAGACCCCCAGGACAGCCCGTGCCACAGCAGCACATGCTGTGCTCCCAGCTGAGCTGCTGCTGTCCCTGTCAGCCAGCACACCCAGCAGTGCTGGCACAGACTGGGAGGGGTGACAACCTCCAGCCACAAATCCAGATCTTTCTTAACCCACTGCAGCTGCCAACGCTCACCCACGGTGTGAGCTCTCAGTGGAGAGAAGGGTGAGCTCAGCACCCTGTGCTGCTGCAGCAGAGGTGACTGGGGAGGAAGACCAGCTCCTGCTGTAAGCAGGCAGCCCAGCCAGTGCAGGACCCCGGGGTAAGACAGAGCAGAACAAGCAGGGAACCTGCTCCACAGAGGTCTGACCTCTGCAAAGCAGCTGCTCTGACCCCTTAAATAAATGCAGAATATCATCCAATTTAAGATGGAGGTTGCAAACCCAGTTATGTCTCAATGCTCAGGTGCCAAGCCCTCTGCAACGCTCAGTTTCTCAGGGAGGGCATCCCCAGAGATCAAAAACAGCACCAAGAAAATCCATTGGGAACATCTGAGAGGTACCAGAAAGCTTTCTCAGATGGCCACAGACCAGGCAATCACAGACTCTGGGTCACACTGTTTGGGGTCTCAGTGATGCTCCTTCCTTGGTCCATCATCTTTCCTGGACCCAAATTCTTGTCTCCAGAGAGACTGGTGTAAATCCACCAACCTCTATGGAGTTTCTCCAGGTTTCTGGCACAGTAACTGAAAGCTGAGTCTGGCTATTTATGTGGGAATGATTGGGAATGGCAGTGTTCAAATCAATTAATTCCATATTAATTTAGGCTCAGCCTCCATGGGCAAGGAGAAGCTTAATATTTGCCTGGATCATATTTGCCTGATGGAAAGGGGCAGGATACCTGTGTTTTCACATGTTGTGCAGAGTAAGGTGCAACTTAGCAGTATATCAAGCAACAAGGACTGTGTTTGCTGTATAAATCTATTCCACCTAATGCATCAGCAACTCCTTCACTGCCTGCTAAAGGCCACCCAGCCTGCAGACAGTGAGGCATCCAGCCTCCCAGGTAGTGTAAAACCTTTGGGTTAACAGGATATTTTGTTACAGACATGGTTTCCACATGGGTCAGTTAGTTCTGTCCATGTCGGGCATGTACAGGACTTGTTAGGGTTGATCTAACCATGTCTTTGAGGTTAATGGGGTTAAAGGACAGCACGTCACCAATCCCTATCTGACAGCAGGGTTGCTGCAGATAGCATTGGAGATTTAGTGTATACAACATGCCACTAATAATAAGGATTATTACAGTGCATTCAAAGTGTGAAGGTACTCACACTGCCTCCTCCTGGGATGTGTTTGATATTATCCTTTGAGCCACACCTGGATTGAACGCTGCTAAAGTCCAGCTTCTTATTAATTATCTGCACCTTTGGTAGCCAGAAAAGAGTCATTGCACGTCACCAATTGCTATCTGGTGGCAGGGTCGCTGCAGATAGCATTGGTGGTTTAGTGTACACAACATGCCACTTATAATAAGAACTATTATAGTGCATTCAAAGTGTGAAGGTACTCACACTGCCTCCTCCTGGGATGTGTTTGATATTATCCTTTGAGCCACACCTGGATTGAACGCTGCTAAAGTCCAGCTTCTTATTAATTATCTGCACCTTTGGTAGCCAGAAAAGAGTGTGAAAAACAACATGACCATCTGCAGCTTGACCATGAGTTATATCACTAAAACCAGGAGCCTGCCTTCCAGAGCCAAGAGCAAAGGAGAATCTCTGGCTTGCTGCAGAGATTTGTCTACTCATAGGTTGGAAACTGAAGATGGAGGTGGGCAGGGTCTAGCTAGAGACTGGATATGTCTGGCTAGTAAGGCCAGAAACACCAGGAAGAAGCCAGGTCATCCCATTTTCTTTCATTGAACAAAACAAGGAACTTGCTGGGCAGTAAATAGGCTGGAAGGCATCAGGTGGGCTGAGCCTCAGCTTCTGCAGAGCCAGTGGAAGGATGGAGCTGAGAGGAAAGTGCCTGCTCAGCCCCAGCTCCATGCCGGGCAGAATGTTCCCTCTCTGAGACAGACAGACACGGCCTCACATTCCAGCAGCTGAAGCAAACCGGGCCAAGGGGTGCAGGCTGGAGAGCAGGAGTTGTGTGTCCAGCACTGCCTCGGAGAGGACACCTGAGCTCTGCGTTGTGCAGGGCTCAAACTCCCTCTACAGTCACAAAAAGAAAAAGCAAAGGCTGCCAGGGATGCAGGGCCCTGCCTACTGTGATAACTCCTGGATGGGTGATGAAAGCGGCAGCACAGCCCAACCCTAAAGGCTCTACTGCCTATTCCTGACACCACCTCAGGTGGGAGAGAGGCTGGAATGGCTTGGTGTCCCAGGGGAACCACACACCGGGCTGAACTCACCACCCCACCCACCCCAGGCCCAAGGCCTGTCTGCTCTCTCCCCCACACACACAGAGTTTTGGACTAAATAATTGAGCTGTTTCCTTTCAGGGCTCATTATCCCTGTTTGGGTTTGATAAGGGTAGCTAAGCTGGCCCATGCACAGGAGCAGCTATTCCAGACAAGACAAATATGAAAATAGTCCCTGCTCTTCCCCCTGTGTGAACTGGACTGGCTTTACAACCTATCTTAAGTACAAACCAGAGGTAAATGCAGGAAAAAAAAACAAACAGCAGGCAGGTAAGGCCTGTGCTCCCTCAGGAGACAGTGTGACCCCAGCCTGCTGCTGCAAGGAGAGCTCCTCACTCTGCCCTGGTTTAGCAGCCTGAGAAGCCCCCAGGCTGACACACACCTCCAGCATCATTTTCCAAGTTCACACCAACTATCCCCGCAAATGAGGACCCAGTTCTGCTGGACCAGGCTTTGCCAGAGCAGCACTCACTGACCCAGCAACAACAGAAGTGCTCAAAGCAGAAACACTGGAAGAGTTCTGGCCTGGCTGACTGCTGCACATGTGCCCCACCTGCCTTTGCTTCCCTAGGCTGGCAGGATGAAATCCACGTGGAAATCAGGCTCCAGACCCATCTTCTGGCCACCCTAAAAATCAAACCCATTGCACACAGCCCCTTCTGCCCCTGCTGCAATCGTTCTGCTAAGGGCAGCCTCATGTTCAACAAAATCCCCAACAGAGCATCCAGCCATTCTCCCCAGTGAATTGCCCCAATTTCAGCTGTTCTTACTCTTTCAGTGACAACAATAGACAACATGTTGCCTGAGAGAGAAGCTAACAAATTAAAAAAGAAAACTGGTAAAAGCTGGATTAAAAAGAACAAGCAGCCAATTTAACCAATTCACAGTAAAGGGAAGGGTTCCTTCTAAAATCCCTGGAAAGCAGCATTTTGTGGGGGCAGCAGGAAAAACTTAAACCTTGTGCCAAGTGGGCAAGAGGGCTGAGGGCCTAGGACAAGCTGGAAGGACACATGCTGCTCTGCTCAGGACCAATGACCAGTCCCACCCAGGCTCCAGAGCCTCCCTGGATTTGGTACAAAGCAAGATGTGCATTGTCCAGTAAATTACCAGTCAGGGTGAAAAATGCAGGTAAGGAAGTGGAAAAGCACACTGGTGTTTCAGCTGGTGAGGAGAAGCCATCTCAAAGCCTCTCCCCATGCCAAAGTCAAACATTCAGAGTCACCTCCTTGCACAAAATGGCATGCAATGCACTTGGGGGGATTGTTATGGCTCTGTTGCATTAGCAGCTGCAGAGCATGGTCTGCAAGGCAGCATTTCTCCCCCTGGACAGGCAAGCAGAAGCACATGAGGACTCCTGACCAGATGGGCCACAGATGTGGAGTTCTGTCATTTCACATCTGTGTAGGAGCCACCAGGCCTCCACCAGCCACAGGAACTTCCATTTCTCCACCCGTGCAACAAGGAGGATTTAATAACAGGCTCAGGACACAGCCACACAGTGCAGCTCAGATGGGTGCTGAGCAGCCAGCACCCCAGCTGGAGCAGGGTCACCACACATTGCTGCTCCTCACAAGGAGGAATCAGCTCACACCAATTCCTCACCCCAACTCCCTTCTGCTGGGCTTGTAAGATTGAACATCAGACCCACATTCCCAAGCACGTGGAGCACAGAGACCACTTTGCTGCTCATTGAACAGCCTCCCTAGGAGTGAAAAGTACTAGTGGTTGATAGGGTAACAGTGCCACCAGTTCTGGCCACACCAGACTGCATCAAATATCAGGACAGCACCTGATCACAGAACACAATCCAAAACCTCACCAACAGAATTGGATCCAAAATCACAACGTTCTGAAACACGTGCCAAGCCTGGGACTCTCGTGGGGAGGAGACCACCCTGTCTGCTCACTAATGAGGAGATGGAGGCAGCCTTGCAGGGTCTGCTCCAGAGCACACAGGACAGGAGTCAGAAACACAACCCTGACCTCGTTAGGGCTGCAGGTCACAACTTGCTCTCCCTAATGGACACCATGAGGGAATGTCATTGCTGACCACTCCAGGAAAGCCCCATCACAAGCTCTCTGCAGTCCCCTCTGTGGGACAGCTGTGCTGCACTAAGCCAGGGAAGCAATTTCAAGACAAGCACCCAACCCAATCAGCCCCAAAAGCTCCAAAACCAGATCAGGCTGGAGAGGAGCTGAAACATGCCTGCCCACTGCTGTTATCTCTGACCCCAGCTGGGCTGCTGCTGACCTAGGGAGGGCTCTGCCTTCCCAGCTGCAGCGGTGAGCACCCGCTGTCCCTACAGACGGGCCCCTGGAAAGCAGAGTGCACATTTACCTTGCCACCTCCGGGCTGGTGCTTCAGGTTTTCAGTGGAGCCAATTTTGGACTTGACATTTTTCAGGTCAGGCATGGGTGCAGCTGAGGGCTGGACACGGGTCTTGGCAGAGGCTGGAGATTTGGGCGGCGTACGAACCACTGCCACCTTCTTGGGCTCCCGGGCTGGGGGGGTGGGCAGAGAAGGAGTGCGGGAACGGCTGCCCGGAGTCCCCGGGGAGCCAGGACTGCTGTAACCACTTCTGTCTCCAGATTTTGGCTGCTCACCTGAAGTTTGCAGACAGAAGGAGGTAAGGACAGGATAAGCCACCTGGGAAAGCAGCCCCTTCCCCACCTTTTGGGGGTTGATCAGGTTGCCCAGAGAGGTGGTGGAGGTCCCATCCCTGCAGATATTCAAGGTCGGGCTTGATGAGTCTCTGAGCAACCTGATCTAGTTCTGCAGGTCCCTGAGCACTGCAGGGGGAGCTGGACTAGATGACCTTTTAATATCCCTTCCAACCCCACACATCCTATGATCCCAGGGCCCACCAGCTATTGCCAGTGCAGACCATCAGCAGGGGGAAAGTGGCTGCACTTCCTTCTGTTTCATTTTGGAGACAAAACTGTGATTAAAGGCAATTTCCTAGTATCTCAGAAGGAAGATGGTCTTCATTGCCTGTATCCTTGGTAAGATTCCCCATCCAAACATGACATTTGCATGCATGACAAATTACAGACAAAAGTCACTCAAACAAAACCATTTTTCTATTAGAAATTTGAAAGCATTTTTAGAAACTTATATGAAATTTAAATCAGGCTGATCTTTCAGCAGCTTAGAACTGTCCCCAGTCTGAAAAGAAATGAAAAAAGAAAATAAAACCCTTAAACATCACCTTTCTCAGACTTTGCTGCTGCAGGAGGTGGTTTTTTCTGCTCCTTTCTGCCTGTTTAATTAATTAGAAAGATGTTTAAACATAATGAAGCTGGAAAATTAATTGATTTAAGGTTTTATACAGCTCTGGTTAAGTATAAAACATACATATGTTCATTGAAATGCACCATTTTAATGGAAATACACACTGTCTGATGCTTTCTGGGGTGTTCTTCTCTGAGAGTAATGGGCTAATCTCCACTCCTGCAATAGAAGAATTGATCCTCTTGCCCCTGGTCTTTGTGAAATATTGTCAAGAGAACAGGAATAGGTGGATAAAAAAACAAAAAAAGGAGCTGCCTAAATCTTCCTACACACTGTCAACTGTGTGAACAGAGCAGAGAAAGTAGCACCCAGAAAGGCTCATTCCAGAGGAACCATCCCCAGCTGTGCACTCACAGTCCCGTGAGGAGCCCGAGCAGCTTTGAATCACCACAGCCTCTTCCCAGGCCCTTTCTCAGTGCTGTGCATGTCCCCTTGTTCACAACCCCCAAAGCAGAACCTCTAGAGTCAGAGGCACCTTGAAGGTGGCTGCACGTTGCTCTCACCATCACTTACCAGAGCTGGGAGGTGTCTTGGGGGCTGTGGGGGTCTTTGCTGGGATGCGGGTGGCATTGCTGGAGTTCCTCTGGGCCTGCCCGGCAGCGGAGCGCGGCGTGGCCGTCTTGGTGCCAACTCTCATCTCCGGGCCCTGGAGAGGCAAGGGGGAAAGGCTGGTTGTAGAGGGATCTGCCCAGGGATGGGCTGTCACTCCTCATGGGCCACACAAGACATGTCCTTGCACAGCCACTCCTGGACTGGCCGAGTATCCGTGCTGCTCTCCCATGTGAGCTCTCAGCTTCAGCTGCGTTATTCACCACACGCTCAGGCTTGGTTAAGAAATAACATGCAACTCTTTTCTCTGTTTTCTAATTTTGTTTCTCCTGTCCTGCTAGAATTTTGTACAGAAGGTAAATAAATCCACTGCCCACACCGGAGGCTTCATTCAGGAGCACAGTGCCAGACCCCAAACAAAAGCAATTCGTTTATCCTCACCTGAACACACCACTGTGCCACGTCATGGTGTGTAAACTGCAGTAAACTGCTTATATATTTGTCTGCTGACCCTCCAGAAAAGCCTCCCCAAAACTATCATCTTCTTATGCTGGTCTGTGTACAAAAGCTCATGAAAAACACAGAATCATGGAATAGTTTGAGTTGGAAGGGACCATAAAGATCATCTAGATCCAACCCCCTGCATGGGCAGGGACACCTCCCACCAGCCCAGGTTGCTCCAAGCCCCATCCAACCTGCCCTTCAACACTGCCAGGGATGGGGCAGCCACAGCTTCCCTGGGCAACCTGGGCCAGGCTCTCACCACCCTCACAGCAAAGAATTCCCTCCTCGTGTCTCACCTAAATCTTCCTCTTCCAGTTTTAATCCACTCCTCCTCATCCCATACCTCCCTGCCCTTGTGCAGTCTCTTCCCAGCTTTCCTGGAGCCCCTTCAGGCACTGGAAGGTGCTTTAAGCTCTCCCTGGAGCCTTCTCCTCTCCAGGCTGAACAGCCTCAATTCTCTCAGCTGTCCTCCAAGCCGACTGGTCCCAAGGCAGCAGGGACCCAGAGCAGAGCCATCCCAATCCCTACCACAGTAAGACCACATATCCCAAGGTCTGTGACCTGGGATCTCCCACCCTTTCCCTCACCATGGGTGTATCTGTATGACTAAACCCCACAAAGGGGAACTCCGAGCTACTTTTTACACAGCAGAATGAGGCATGGATGTGTGTGCATTCCCTGTCCTCTGTGGAGCACCTGGCAGATCTGGCACATCTCAAATACATCTGCTGTTCACAGCCCACGCACCCACAGAACACCACACAGAGCTGCAAAGCAGAGCACCAAGAAGCATAAAGGGACCTGGAAACGCCTCAGGGAGCCCAGGTAACACCCTCCAGCAATGGGAATTCTGGCTGCAGAGCAGGGGTCCTACCTGCTGGTGAGAAGGACTCAGTTGCTTCAAACACCAAAATTGGAGCCAAGCCTGGCCATGGCCACTGGAAGAAGCAAAACCCACCCTCTCCACTGAACGGGACAAGGAGAGACTGCCCAGCCAAGCAGTGTCAGGAATGCCTTAAGGTATTGCCCAAGGCAGCTTTGCCTCTCTCACATCCCATCTCCTTACCTTGGCTTTTGTTTCTTGTGTTCCTGTACTGGCAGGTCGGGATGTGACAGAAGAGACTCGTTTAGAGGTGGAGGCAGGGCTGGAGGGTGTTTTCGAAGGGGCTGTGCTAGAGGAGGTGTGTCGTTGGGGGGGGATGGAGGGTCTATCGCCTGGGGGTTTGGCAGTGGAAGGTGAGGATTTCTTAAACATGGAAACAAAATAAAATGGGAACAAAATAAAAATCAGTTCGGGAGGGAAACAAAAGGGGATCACCAGCAATAAATAGGATTAGAAGGTGCAATACAGGAGTGGGTGTGGGACAGGTGTTTGGTATTGCCCTCTCCCTGCAGCACTGTTGGGGTCTCATGGCTGCACCTCAGCTCTGTCCCTCCCACCCAAGCCCCTTCCTGGGGAAAGTGTCACCTGTGACACCCTGTCCTTGCCATCACCCTCCACACCAGTAGCACATTTTCCCACCTGAACTGCTCTGTTTGCTTCCAAAGCCTGTGTGTGCTCCACTGGCAGGTACAGCACCATCAACATTCTTCATCTTTAATGCTTTAGCCACTAAACTGTCCATCAGCTTGTCCATTATCTCCTCCAGGCACTAGCCAGGCTAATGACCAGCTCAACTAAACCTCCTCCAAATAAGTGTGACAGATACTTGTGAACTTCTGGAATTTACCCACTATTAAACTGTTCCTCACTCAGAACAAGCATCTGCAAGGCCTAGATTATTTAAATTCAATTTTTTAATCACATCTTGCCTTTTTCAATCTTATGGTGCTTCTCCCCAGTGCAGCCCAGCCCAGTTTGGAGTCTGCTTTCACACCAGTTTGCCCCAGTAAAGCCAACTGGTTGCTTTCTGCTCAGAGGCTGAGGAAATGATTTCTTTAAGCACCCACCCAACACCCTGTGCTACATGTCTCGTTTAGATTTGGTTCAATCCTTTGCCCTCAAAGACCACCATGGATTGCACCATCCAAATCAGGGTGAAGGAATGAAAAATAAAAACACTCTTGAAAGACAGATGGAAGAATGGAAAATAATGGCAAGGTTTCCTAAGAGGCACAACTGCAGTCCAGGAGAGCAGGAGAGGGAGTCAGGAACATGCACAGCACTCAGTGGGCTAGTATTACCTCTGGTTTTGTTTTTTAGCATTTTTAGCTTACCTTTGGTTTCTTTTCCTCAGCTTCAGTCCCTTCCTTGTCTTTGCTGTCAATACGACCTGACAAACAGAAAAACACACAGTTAACACTTTCTGGGACTGGTCATTACACTCTAGGGAGTTGATGATGCCTGTGCTACAGCAGCATGCATGCTGAGTGCGTGTTCCATGTTCCTGCTCTCCTTTAAATTAAATACTACTCCTAGAAACACTACAAAGTCACTCATTCCTTGCAGAAATACTTCCACCTTGTAAACACATGCTGAGTTACTAGGTTATCCTGTGCACCAGCAGCATTAGTCACCACTGGAGCACCAGACACGTGGAACAAGGTCTGTATGAGACCATTCTGTCCACATCTCCACTCAGTTCCAGCAGCATCTGGTCAACTTAGGATGGAACACTTCCCTTCCACCCTAAACATCAATCTCCCTCTCCAAAACACCCCAATGCCAAGAAATACATTCAAAAAAGACTAAAACTGAAGGATGCCCCAGTCGTGCCAGCACGAGGTTGTCCATGATCTCATTTAAAGTTGTGCAGTGTGTTAAATTTGCACAGCAAACACCTGGCTCTTGTTACTCCCCATCTCTCCTGACACGCTGCTTTCTGCCTTCCCAGAGCCTCTGATCTGGGTCAGACCCTGCAGGGTCTTAAGGTTTTAGCTCCTGTCCTACTTGATCTCTATCAAGCACAGAGTGACTGACGATATTTCAGTGTGTTGTCGCATTAGTCTACAAGCGAAACAGACTGCAGGATTGCTAATTAGGAGATTAGAAACAGGGAGGATGTAATGTTTGTACTAAGGCACTCACAACAAAACCCCTTTTCCCAGTCTTCAGCTAATTCCTCCCTAATCTGGGAGGAAAAGCTGCTGATTTTCTCCCCAGTGTTTTGGAAACTTGCCCTGAGGGGTCAACCCTTTCCCAGTGACATGAATAATGTTGTTAATCCCCCATGGATGACCCTGACCCATCCTTGCAGCCAACCCCCAGAACTGCTGCATGCACTGTCTTTCCCAAATTCGCTTCAACTACAGACTGGAGCAAGGCTGGAGCTGAACAGCCACAAAGTCAGGAAAAGGCCATTAATTAATTAAAAGAAATTCCTCCTATTTAATCAGAAACTGGTTGACTCTGGGCAATGCATCCCCAACCTGCCATGGCTTCCAGGCTCTGATGCCAGGGATAGCAAGCCAGGCTGTGATGCCCTGCAGCACGTGTGTGAAGCTTCCTGCTGGTTAATGAGGTCATGGACAACGAGAAATACAGAATGAGCCTTAGCTCCAATGGAAAAAGCTACATCAACCATTTCCTGATGAACCCCACGCAGCAAAGAGCACACTTCTCTCTGCTACAAACCAGAGAGGTGGGATTTCCAAGGCAATGGAAGCAGCCAAGCCAGGTTTTGGGATGAAAAGCAGAGCCCAGGCCAGGCCCTGGACAGCCAGGGCTGAGGTGCAACCTGGTGAGACATCATTGGGTTTTGAGGCATGTCTTGCTGCCCCAGGTTATTAACACAACTCACTGCAAAACCTGCATCTGGCCACTGTGCAGGGCTCCCAGTGACATCCCTCCGAGTCCCGGTAAAGGTGGAAAAGAGCTCTTGGAGAGAGAAAACATCTAAGAGCTGCTTTGCTGGCAGGGATACTTGTGCTTTGAGGGGTGAACTCAGACCTTCCTCCTAGACAACTAAGACTGAGATTGCAGCAGGTTTGGGGGCTGACTGCCCTCCCAGCCCAGCCCCACACACTGCTGGATGCACCCAAGGGCCAGACCCCACACAGGCAGCTCCCACAGAACCCCCCACATCAGCCATCACATTGGCCCACCCAGGGACAGGCCATCTAGGACTGGGATCAGAGAAGGATGCTTTGTAAGAGCATCAGACATGGCCTGTAGTGGCCAAAGGTTCCGACCTGGCCTTCAGCAGCAGTCAGTAGTAGATATTGAAGGGAAAAGTACAAGAAACAGGACTAATGTGGAGCCTTTTCCATGGTTAAATCTGCCATCTCACTTGCCTTTTTCCTCCTCCCTCCTCTTCAGGAAAGGCAAAGAGTTACTGGATCAGACACATGCAAACCAGATGGCACGTGTCCTGCTGGACCAAAGCTGCAGCACGCTGGGTTAGCCCTGCTCCAACATGCCAGAACAATGTCCACGGGTCTTCATCTCCTCTGGGAAGGTGCCAGGTGTGAGTTAAAGTGCCCACCCCACAGATCCAAGGAAACCAAACCAAAAACAGGTCAACAAAGCATGATCAGGGACACGCCAGCACCATGCAAGGGACGCAAAACCGAAGCATAAGGGACTGGCAAGTACACCAGGACACCCAGGATTAAACTGAAAAGGGAAGGAGGGGGAGGGAGAAGCAGCGGCGCCTTGTTGATCAGTTTGCAGCAAAGGTCCAGGCCATGTCCCAAGCAGCAGGATTGGAGAGGTGGCAGCAAGCTGAAGTACTGGTTCAGGCAGCCTTGTCGAGAGCAAACCACCAGCCAGGTGAGCTCAGGGCAGCAAATGTTGCACACACCTTTCAGGAGCGGGACGTGACTGATGGCCTGATCTGCCTTGGGGACACGGGGTTTCCTCTTGGGCGTCCGGCACTCTCCTGTATCTGTCACAGCCTCTTCCAAAGGAACATCCTTGTCTTCCACCTCATCTTTTAACTCAACAGGGAGTTTGGCTGCTTCTAGCAAGGGTCTAGAATCTTCTCCCTCCCTGAGCTCTGCTTCTTTCTTGGGAATGACTTCAGAAGGGGTGACCTCTGTGTCTTCTTTCCCCCCCAGTGGCTGTTTCCTCTCCCGCTGATCCTCTCCAGCTTCATGTGACTCAGTTTCAACAAGAAGTGCCTCTCCTGGTATGTCTCTGAGGACATCTTTGGTCTTGTTTTTTTCCATGGCATGTTCTTCAAGAGCTTCCTTGGCTGTTGCTGGACACAAGCCCATTTCAGGCCCTGGTGAAACATGCTGTCCCACCAAGGAAAGCACATGCTGCTCAGAAGTTTCATCAATATCACGGTCCTCATCTCTTTCCCATCCACCAGCATCTTCTTTTAAAGGAGCTCTGGTACATAAAGGAGAGTCATCTGTGCCACCTGCTCCTGCCAACCCCTCAGGGTGCACACCACGACCTAGCTCTGTTCCCAGTGCTGGATCCACACCAATGCCTTCTCTGCCTCGATGATCCCATAACTCACTGATGTCTTCAGAAGCTCTGGAGTTTTGGTACATATCCAGAGGTATTGGAATGGTGACCTCGATTTTGGTGGGAGCTGCTCTTGTAGCCTTCATTTCGTGTGACAGAAGAGGCTGCTGAAGAACCCCAGCTACCTGCTTTGTGGGTTGGCTTTCTCTTTTTACTGCATCTCCCACACGTTCCTGAGGGCCAGGCTGTAGCTGTGGAGAGCTTGGCTCCCCTGGAGTTGAAGATGCAGGATATGAAGCATGGGCAAAGAATTAGCACAGACATGGCAAAGAGTAGTCAGACATGTAATGCTGAAGAGAGACTAAAGATTTCTGCTCTCAATCTAGAGGAAAAAAGCAAGTCCCACATTGTCCCACTGAAGAGACAACTCACTTCTAGAGGGGTTTTGGCCTTGAAAGAAGCTCTGATCCCCATGGGAATCAGGAACAATGACAGCCACAGCAGGTGGGAGACCAGATTCCTTGCTGGACCTGGTCTCAGAGCTAGTTTAGCTCTAGGGGTTTTCAGAAGCCAAGAATACAACCATTTTCTGATCTAACACCACCACTGGACCACCAGTTTGCTAGGCAGTGACCACCTCTTCTTGCCTCAAGGGCCAGAACAAAACAGGTTCCACACCCTCCCCTCTTTCCCAGGCTTACAGACTCCTTCAAGTCCTCTCCTCCTTTGCAGGAGATGTCCATGCAGACCATGGCACCAGTTATATCCTCCCACAGCTCAAACCATCTCTGCCTTCTTCTCCAGAACATTCTTATTCCTGATGAGCTTGGGGAAGAGCACTTCTATGTCTTCTCTCTTTTTCCTGTATTTCAACTGTCAGTGGAGCTGATGGCCTCAGTGGAAAGGACTGCAATTAAGCCACACAGCCTTCGGACTGTGCAACCACTCAGACTCATTAGGGCTCCACCATTTGGGCAGAGAGGAAAGTGTGACATTTAAGAGCCAAAACTTAAGGTCACAGAAACACAGATCTTATTTTGGGGGGACCGTAAAAGAGAGAATTATGTTCTACTGCTGATCTCATGCATGACACAGACCTTTACAATTTCACCCAACAATTGCTGCATTAAGCCATATATTCTGGTTGAGCTGGAGCTTTTTTGTTAGAAATTCATTCAAGTGAAGTAAAGATGCACTGAGCAATGGAGAATTCATCCTGAACACACTTAAATTGCTTTAAAGTCAACTGCCCTAGTAAGAATGTGCATCTTATACTATTAACTTGTCCAGCTTCAAATATTGTTTGGTCTTTTTGAGCACTGATCAGGTGAGCTATGGAGCTAGATGAGAGAACTTCAGTACTGAGATTTCATTTGTGGCTTTGTTAGATCAACAAACAAGATCAGAAAAAGAACTGACATTTGATCAATGTTCTCCCCATTTTAACCATAATGGCTAAGTGAAAGTACCACATAAAGACCTCAGAAATGGTGGTTTAAGAGAAATCCCAAATTGGCACCTATTGACAGGCAGTATCTGAAATGTGGCCTCAAGAAGCACCTTTTATAACCACAAGGACTTGGAGGGGGGTCATGCAGTAGCCAGCAGACTGTCATGGATAATTTCTTATGGAAAATAACAACATGGAAGTGAAAAGATATCCAAGGCTCTGTGTGTGGATTGACAATCACATTTTCTTCTGAATCACAGAGAACCATTAAAAGGAAGCAGAGCATTATTACAACTCAATCCACTTTCAGAGAAGTAACAATTTACATAAGAACCTAGAAACATCCTAGGTAGGTTCTATCAGAGCTCCAGCTAGCTGTGTCCCCATATCTGACAAGTGAAAGATCCCAGGACAGTACAGAGAGGTCTTGCTAAAAATCTGATGAGAAACAGAACCAGACTGAGCACGGCAGACAGAAGAGAGAACTTCACCCCTCTCCTGCTAGCAGTCTTGATTTTTTTTTTTGTAGTTGTGCCACTATTTTAAATCCAGAAGAGTTGCTAGTCCAAGAACCACTGGACAGGCAAGCAGAGGTTTTGTTTTGTCAGTAGAGAGCAGACTGCACATAACTGTGCACATCTGTGTATGGAAGGCAAAGACAACCTGAATTCTGCCCTGAGCTGAGAAGGCAAAGACATGGATGTCTGGAAATGCACTAATACAGCCGTGAGGAGGAAAGATGCTGCCCAAGCAGCTGGAGGAATTTGTTACATCTACTGCACAGAAAACTACCTTACAAATGGGGTTTAACTAAGATTTTAACCAGCACACCGAATTAGAGAGCAATATCAAAGTGAGTTTGAACACCTAAGTCAAAGCACTGGGTGCTTTGGGAAAATCCCACCCTGAAGTTTTCAGTCAAGTCTGAACTGAGCAGGGTCAGGAGAAGCTTTCCAGATAGCCAGGATGTTCCTGGATCATTTCTTGACTCCTCTGAGCTGACACACAATCAAAAAATGCTCACTGCCCACTGTAGCTGGCTTTGCCAGTCACATTCCCTAGGACTGGGGTGAGAAAAAAACACCACCCTTCCTGTTAAAGTCAGATCACCAGTGAGTAGGTTTGAGACATTTCAAGCTAGAAAGATACACAGTAATTGGAGAAACAATTCACTTCTCCCATGTGTGACATGCAGGGTCCAAAACTGACTGTTCAATGCTGAGCAGTTCCTCCTGGCTGTCTGCTGGCTCTGTGACTCCTTTTCCAGCCTGGAGGACACCCTGGTTTGCAAGTGGACAAACAAGCACCAGGGCTTCAGCCAACCAAGAGAAATTTGGTGCATGGAAAGCTGCAGTTCCCTGAAATGAGTATGTTGGAACATTCAAAGCATGTATGACCCTCCCCTGTCAGGAACAGGGAGAACTGTACAACTGCTCATACAGTGCAGAGCATCTGCACTCCAGAAGAAGATTCTCAAGCCACCAGCAAACCAGCCACATGTGTGGGCAGCAGTGAGAGATGATTCACTAACCTTGAGCATCTCCTGCAGCATGGTCCTCCAGGTTGGGGGTGGCTCCTATGCCTGCCTCTTCAGCTGGTCCCAGAGGAGGGAAAGAATGGGAAAAACATGATCAAAACAACAATTAAGTTTAAGTGTGTGTCTGGAGAATTAATCAACCTCCCTGCTGATGCTGCCCATCAGTGCTGTATGATGAGCAAGGCAGTATCAGAAAGGAAATCAACCCATGGATGGATCTTAGTGAGATTTATTGAGCTTGTGCTGGAGTGATTCACCAACTCACACATCCTGGGTGGCAGGTTAGTACAAGCTCCTTCAGGCAGAGGTGCAGAAAACAGGCTATTAAGGAGCAAGGAAGCTTGTGCATTTATATCCCCTCTTCTACTCCCACCTAGCAGCATGTGAATGCCTGACTCTTACCTGAGTTAAGACACCAGGAAAGTGTCTACTACCTTGCTTCCTGTGATGACCTCTGCCAGGGCTACTTGACAGCAGCAAATCCAAGTGTGTCTGATACAAATCTGACACTTCAGGAATATTGGTTCCTTGGAGAAGCACAAGTTTCTTCACAACATTTACAGTTTGTCTCTTTTCCAATTTATTACATGAGTACTTTTAACTGGCTTAATCAACTATCCTTGTATATCACAGTTCTATAGGCAAACTAGGACCTTCTCTGTTTTCTCCATTTTTTCCAGAGTTCATGACACATTGCTTCTTCCTAGCTCCCTGGTACAGTCTGATCCAGAACCAGAGACTGCTCATCCTTGCTAGCAGGGGAGAAACTGCATTTCAGCCCAGGGCTCCACCAGCAGCCTGGGAACTGGACACGGGATACACAGTCTGACTGCCTGAGGGAGCCTGGGCTTGCTTCAGTGTTTGGACATTGGCAAGAGCCCATTTCCACCCATTACCCTCCTCAGGTCCTGCCTGATGCATCTTTGAAAAGCTAGTGGTTACCACACAGGGGACACATACTCACTTTTCAGATACAGACCTGACTCTCCCAGGAGCTTCTGCTCTCCTGCACTGCTGCAGCTCACTCCCTTCTCACTCTCTACCTCTGAAAGAACACCATCCCTGGCTGGAAAACCAGGCCCAGATGCAGTGATTCCCCACAGAACACTCGGGCTAAATTAGCCACTTCACTTCCTCTGCATTATCCTTAAAACCCACCAGCAGCCAAAGCACTGCTGCAGTGGCCTGGTTTCACCTGCCACTTTGGAGACAACTGCAGGGGCTGGGCTTGAGTCAGAGCACCAGTGAGACAAGCAGCAAGGTCCTCTGGTGACCACCTCACCTCACCAGCAACATGGGGCTGCTGGCAGAGGGACAGAGATGACCGGAATCTGCAGGAGACAGGAGGTGAAGCCACCACAGGGACACCAGATAGAAAGATTGTTAGATGTGGAGCTGAGGAAAAGAGAAGAAAAGGCTGCGAGTTTCTCCAAGGATGGAGAAGGCAAGAGGACAATTGTAAGCTAGGAATTATTTCTGCAGGCCATGGAGAAGAAAGAAGCAGGCATCAGGAGCAAAGCATGCCTGTGAGAGGCTTGGCAGTGTTCTTTTTAAGCACTAGCCAGTCCAGCTCCCTGCCCTGTCTGCATCAAGAGATGAAACTGCACCTTAGTCTCCCTCACCTGTGGTTCCTTCTGGGATCTCCCCGTGTTGTTCGACACCACCCTGATCCTCGTGGTCTCCTTCCTCCACTAAAGGTGCTGTGGCATCTGAAAAACAATGCAGCTTTCACACAGCCATCAAGTGGCAAAGCCCTGTGGATGCCAGGACGTGCCTGAAGGACTTCTTGCTCAAAAAAGCAGCTGACTCCCTCCCATGAGCCAGTGCTTGTGGAGGGAAACAACCAAGTGTGACACAGCAAAGCCAGGACCACGGGGACAATGAGCTGTCTCCTCTGTCACACACATCTCCAGCATATTCCTTATGCAGCTGGAGGCTTTACCATAAACACTGTCTGAAAATACAAAGCTGAAGACAGTCACTGGTGCCTGATCTGCACAGGAACATCATTGGTCTGGAGCAGGAAGGAACAGCTCCCATGGGATACCTTCACAAACCATCCAAGCACTGTGACTGTGCCACACTCTGGGCAGCTCTGAGACAGACCTGTCTCTACCTACTAGAGGGATGTCCCAATGACAAGTCCCAGTCCAACTGGAATGAGGGACAACATCCTAGTCTGCACTAGCCAGGTTTTATGGACTGTCTTCTTGAGCCACATTCCCAGGAACAGAGCAGCTTCACCAAGAATCAGTTGGCCCACACCTCCAGCAGGACAGGGCTGGAACTGGTCAGCATCTCTGTCCATCTTCCTTTTAGATGAATTTTGCAGACTAATGCCTTTACCTGAAGTCTCCAAGGGGCAGATATTTGGGATTAAAACCTCCAGAGGAACACAAAAAGTGCAGTTTATTAAAACAGTGAACACATCTCCAGACCACTTTGGAATTAGGTTTTTTCTACAAACATGGCACTCAGATAACACCCTGGAGCAGCACAGATGTGTCCTGAGTCCTACCAATATAACCTTCACATCAGCACAAAGTTTTGTTTTGTGTATAGACTCTGGCCCCCCCATCATTCCAGCACGAATCACACTGTACTAATGAACACGTAAATACAGAGGGGGCAGAGATATTAGGTAGAGCTAACCCTGGAAGCAAACACAGCCACCAGGACATGCTGCCAGTATCTTGGAGGAGCACAACACTGCAGACCTCTGGCCCTGGGAGCAAACAATGTGGGGTTGCTCCCAGCTCCCCAGAGCTAACAGGAGCTCATGGTCACTGTGTAAAAAGTCTTCAGGAAACAAACCAAAGGCAACTTCCTGAACTATAATTAAAATTTCACCTTCTCTTGCCTTCCAACCCACTCTCCACCTTTAAAACTCATCATCTCATGCTGCAGTGGCAAACATTGCTTGTGATGAGACTAGTGAAGACCATTTGTCCAAGAGTGTAGACACTCCCCCTGAGAAACCCCTCCAGACCACGGCACGGCGAGTCTTTTGGCAAGGTTTACCACGACCCCATCCATCATGGTCTCAAAGCAGTAAGTCAAAGAGCTCCCACCTTCCGTAGTTGGGGTGCTCTTAGCGTCAGATGTTTCAGAAACAGGCTCATCTGATCCATCATCGACTGGAATCTGAAGGGGATAGCCTGGAAAACATTCAAATACTTAGAACAAGTCCTTGGCTACAAATTAGGGCCTGTGCATTATGAAGTCTGATTGCTCAGATCCACAGCAGCAAGAAACTGTGACTGGGGAGTCTAAAACTCCTGAACTAATAAGCAAGCAAAGCGTGAAAATGCCAACCAAAAGCACCAGTGTCACCACCAAAAGGAAAGAGCAGAAACCCACCAGCAAAAGAAAAGCCCAGTGAACTGTACAGCTAGAGACAGAAAAGCATGACACAAGCAGGAAAGGAGATCTTAGCAACAAAAGCAGAAAAGATGCACAACTTTGGAGTCACTGTTGCCCTCTCTGCCATTTCTGGAGCCATTAGCCTCCCTCCCAGGGCAGGCTGCTGAACACTCCCACAATGTGTTCACCCTCATCACTGCAAACCACAAGTCTCTGTGAAGGGCTTGATGCAGAACACAAGACTGTGCCAAGACTTGGTTGCAAAAGTCATCTTTTGGAAGAGCAGGGAAAGAGGCCCAAGTCTCCTCTGTGCAAGGAGTGTGAGCAAATCAAATAATGAGAACTGAAGAAAATGACTTGGAAAAGAAGATTCAAGCTAACACAAGCAAAATCCCTGGGAACCTGTGATGTGCAAAGCTGAAGCTACAAGCTGAGAGGAGCTGTCAGACTGAAATGCATTACAGAACCCAGCATGAATGGATGCTATGGATCCTCTCCAAGACAGAGACAATCCATTTATCTGGTGTAAGCTGTGTCCAAAGCACCTCAAGAAAAGAAAATTAAGATGATGTTTAGATGGAGCATAGCCAGGAGTGAGTCCCACCAGGTTTGCTGGTGTGATATGGGTTTCCAATCCCAATTGTGGCGCATGGTGGAATGTGAAAGGAAAGGCTTCTTGAGAAATGCAGGTCTAAAATAAGAGGCAAAAGACTCTTGCATGGCCCCTGCTCTCAGAGCTCTCTGACCAGTTCCCCCCCCTCTCCCTGTGCAGGTGAGAAAAGCAGGCAGCAAGCAGCATCCTTGAGCTGTGTCTCCAAATAAAAGCAGTGCTGTATTTTTATAGCAAACTAAAGAGTGAGCACAGAAACACAAATTTGCAAAGCTGCAGCAGTAAGATCATCACTAGTCCCTGGACTCTGGTTGTTGTTCTCCTCCTGCTGGGCAATGATATCCAAGAGCAGCATTTTCCTATGACTGAACATCACAGCATCTTGTGGTCTCCCCACTGTCCACTGGCTGCAGACACCTGATCCACAGGAACCTTCCAGACACACGCACCAGCTCCTCCTGCTCATCCCCAAGGACACCTGGCTGGCCTTGCTCTCCTCACTTCAGTCATTCCCTCAGCAGTGGGCAAGGCAGGTCCTTTCCCCCATCTCCTCCTGGAGCTGCTCACCTGATGGGATGTGCTTCTCCTGGCTGGCTGCGTGATCCTCCATCATGGTGACGTCCTGCCGCTGCTCCACCGTCTCTCAGCAAAGGTACCTGGAGAGGAGAGGGAAAACAAACACCCCTCAGGCAAAACCTGACCAAACACACCTTCACCTGGTGAGTTCCCGTCTACTGCTCCACCAGACACGTTTGGTTTGTGAACCAATTTCCAGGAGCATTAAACATCCTGTTGGAAGCCATCAGCCAACAACAACCAACCACCGTTTCAGCCACTGTAAGAAGATACCTCCTTTGTTCTATTTTCCTGATGAGCCCTGAAATAACACCATTGTGCTTGAGGAAATTCTCAGCTTAAGGTACATGTTACACATTGGGCTTCACACCAGTGCTGAAATACTCCCTGGAGCATCTAATGCTGGTGCTTCCAAATCCAGCAGGAGCGCGTTTTGTGGTCATCCAGTAGAGGAGGACAGTGGAAAGGGAGTGCCTTGTCACCAAAGAGAAGATCTAATCATTCCTGCAGAAGCAAAAGCATCTGCCAGGCACTGCATCCATCACAATATGAACACGGGCAACTTCTGCCCAGCTGCAGTATCAAATTCCACAGAATTTAAGACGTCCTAAGCAAAATGACCATGCTGGTGCACACAGGACACTGCCCAGGTAGTTTGGTCCCAGGTGATCACCAAGAGCCCACACAGTGCAGAGGTACTTCTGCTGCACATTCCAAACCCTGCACTTGCCAGTTTAATCTGTCTGCTGGCAAGGTGTGATGCTGCTGCAGGAAGGGATGCCTTCTGCCCCTGTGGATACACCCAGCAGGGCCACACAGCTATAATGATACACCTATCATCTGAAAAGCAACCCAGAAGTGATACATCAGTAAACCAGGACTCTGCAGAGATGGATTTGGAGCAGGGACTCCCTGGGCTAAGCACAGTAAACAGGTCTGTACACTGGAGTGGAAGTAGAAAGGTGCTAAAATTCAGTTATTTTTCTAATGTGCATCTCAGTGCAAAAGGAAATGAAATCACTGACAAACATCATCCGCTTCTGCGAAGCAAGGACCATGTTTCTCCTTATTCTCCTTGCTGGTTGGACAGACATTGCTTTTAGTTGACTTCCTAATAGCTGATATAATTACAGCCATTGGCAGTGATTAATCACTAGCTATTAGTGCAATCACACACTTGCCATGACCATCAGGAGCCACTGAATCCAGCAATGAAGCTCAGGTTACCAGCAGCAAGGAAGGAAATGCATGTGGTTTTGTTTGCTGGCAATAAACTAACTGGATATATGGAACTAGGCAAGAGAAACTGATGTTGGTAACCAGATCTCTCACCCAGCGTGTTTTAAGCCTTAGCAAGATGACTATGCAATTTAACTTCTTACTTAGACAGCTACAAAATCATTTGACAGAACTGTACCAAGTCAGGTCAAGAACCTGTCCTGAAAGGAAATCACCTGTAAAAACGGAGGGATGAAATAGGAAAGAATGAAGTACCTAATTTTTTCAAAAATAAAATGGTGGGCTCTTTCACATGGACATATGGCTGCCCTCCTCCAGAGATCAAAAGATCACATTGATTATATCCTGGTCTCATCTGGCCACCCCTTGGTTTTATTTACAGGTCTACTTAGCATCCAAATACTGAAATACAATGTTAACCCAGTGTACAGGGCACAAAAGCAACTTGGGCACAAATACAAGTGTAAAATGACACAAAAATGTGCTGCACTTGCATGTGTGTCCACCTACAGAAGTGACCTCTGCCTCAAAGGCACACACGGCTCTGGGTACAGTTCTCCTCATACACTGCCCTGTCAGTAGGAAAAGGTGGATGAGAGCAGCAGTTCCTACCCCACTCACAGCTGCTGGTCCCTAACAGGCTCACTTCACTAAAGATCTATAGATTTTAGCATCTCTGCTTCCCAACTGCAGACCCAGAGGCAAACTACTCACAAATCTCTTGCGCCGGATTTAAATTAGGCTGTTTCTTTATTTTGCCTCCTTTTCTCTCTTCCTCCCATCTGATTTTTTGGAGAAGAGCAATTAGTGTCTCCCCCAGTCTCCCTGGAAAGATACATTTTTGTATCTTTCTTGCCTCTGGACAAGAATTTCCTAGGACACCATCCAGGGAGGACTCCTGGCTTGACAGCTAGTGAGCTCACACACCCCACCAGAGGCTCATCTGCGGGTTCCAAGGACAGGATCTGACAGAGCCAAAGATCTTCCACGTTTCCTCTGAACAGAGCACTTAGCATCTGTGCAGCCCTGGCACAGCAGCAGCCAGCCATGATTCAGCAAAGGCTGCTGGAGCTGCTGACAGGCTCACGGGGCTGCCAGCTCACAGATCTGTCACCCTGCTTCCCACCGACCTGCCACAGCTGGGGCTTCTCAGCACAAAGCAAGGCCAGGGGTTTCAGAGAAGGTGACAATCCTGCTGTCTGTCCAGGCTTTGCAAGAAGGACTTGAATACTGTGCTGCTCACAGCTGGGCAGAGACAGCCCCTGCTCCCACTGAGCTCCACGTGTGGCAGGATTCAGCCACCTCAGAGCTGAAGGACTGGAGATGGGCTGGGGAGGATGGAGTCATTAATTTTTCAGAGACAAGAGAGAAAGAGCTGCATTTTCTCTTACAAGGAAAAAAGCACCACCAAAAGCCACAAAGATCCAGCAAAAAAAACAACTGAGACCCTGAGAGCATCTGAAACCTGGCTGCCGCTCACAAAACACCCTGGATGCCCACTGATTTGGACAGAGAGGTTTTGGGGGGCTGATGCAGGGTTTGCTGTGGAGAGCAGAAGCATCTCCCAGCAGATGAAGCACCATGTCCTCCTGCCATGTCTGCAGCTCAACTGGCAGAGGAGCAGAATCACTTCACCTGAGCCACCCTGTGCAGCAGTTACGGGTGGAGAAGAACGAAAACTCCTCAAACTGTCATGAGCCAAGGGGCAGGGAAGGGGGTCCAGCTCCTGCCTGGTTCCCACAGCACCTTGCTTTGAGCTGAAGAAATGCCCACTCAACAGATGCCTCCCTCACAAGCCCTGCCCCTCCTGTGCAGCTCATGGAGCATTTCCTACAGCTCCCCCACCAAGGCCTGGCAGGGATCTAAACCCATTACAACAAGGCTGATGAAATTTCATCAGCACCAGATAAGCAAATAAATAACATTAAGTGCACAAAGAGATTTGATGGGTAAGTACAAGTGAGCCATCATCACCATTATCTCTAAGCTGCAAAGCTCTCCCAACAGAATGTGAAATAGGCCATATAATCATACAGTCCTATTTACCAGGAATGTCCTCTATAAAGACATTTTATGCCTCTCCAATGGATGCTGAACTTCGTTCTCTCCCTTCTTTCCTTTTCATCCATCATGGATGTCAGCTAAAAGCTCTGCTCAGTCAGCACATGGTTTTGGGATACATCTGTCCAGCTGAAACCAAGAAGGAAACCTGAATTGCCTACATGCAAACCCCTTTTTATTCTAGTTGATAAGTCTCAGCTTTGCTTCAGGTTTTCACTCAGGTAATGAATTCATGTGACTACAGAGAATTTAAACCTTATTAAAACTGCATCGTTTAGATTAGACTTTTTAAACAAAGATGGTCTGAAAACTGCACGTTGGAAAAACTACTTTAAATTTTGAAATAAGCCTATAGTGACAATCCTTTTTGTTTTTCAAGTGGCAGAAAGTGAAATCCCTCTTAGGGAAAAACATAACATTAAGGGGAAAAAAATGTTCTAAAAAAGTCTAAAACCAGGCCCACATTGAAGCAATGGTTCAGTAATGAGTAATTACAGCAAGGGTAGCTGCACCAAGATAAACTTTGGTACCACCCTCTACGTGACAGATAAAGCACAAACCCTCCTAAGGATCTTATCCATTTCCAGCAGAACTATTCTTGCTAACCAGGGACACTATCTAAAAAGCAACAGCCTATCCCATAATTAACAGCTCCTCCAAACCTCCCGTTTTTCAAACCCCCAGCTCACCCTGCCAGAGCAGAGCTGTATCAAGGCTCTGTGAGCTGTACAACACAAGAGGGGGAAAGTTTTTATTTACAGGAGCAGGAGAAACAGGCTGATTTCATAGAATCCCAGACTGGTTTGGGTTGGAAGGGACCTTAGAGATCATCTAGATCCAACCCCCTGCATGGGCAGGGACACCTCCCACCAGCCCAGGTTGCTCCAAGCCCCATCCAACCTGCCCGTCAACACTGCCAGGGATGGGGCAGCCACAGCTTCCCTGGGCAACCTGGGCCAGGGTCTCACCACCTGCACAGGGAAGAATTTCTTCCTAATGTCTCACCTTAATCTCCCCTCTGCCAGTTTAATGCCATTTCCCCTTGTCCTATCAGTCCACGTCCTTATAAAATGTCCCTCTCCAGCTTCCCTGTAGAAATCTGTAGATGCCTGACGATGCAGGCTCAGCTCACCAGTACCTCTGGTGTTTGCTCTGTATGTGCAACCTAGTCAGGGCCCTGGGCACAAATCCCCTTTGTCCAGGATGTGGGTTTAACTGCTGAGAGCTCAGGCAGCTCCTGCCACCAAACACCACTGCTTTGCCATTTGCAGTAGTGTTAAGATGAGACCCAGGCTGGCACACAGCATATTTCACTCCCAGGCTTAGAGATGCTTTCTCAATGATTAAGGATTATTAAACAGTGGCCTCCAAACCCCCAGCTGCTTTTCAGAGCTGAATATTGCCATCCCCACTCTCAGAGGTGCAGATATTCCAATTGGCTGTAACCAGGGTGGGCTGGAGGTATCTGCAGATCCATGGGTGGAGCAGAGAGAGTGCAGCTCCAGTGGCACATGAAGACCCAGGCAGCTCAGCTCAACATTGTGGTAACGAGGAGCAACGCTCACAGCATTTGAACAGCGTTTCATGGCTGAAACTAGCCCCAGAACAGTCCCTGCAGGCCTGTGCTGCACAAAATGTTAGGGGCTAAAAGCCAGAAGAGCAATTAACATCCCAAAGGGCTCAGAGCATGCAGGACCACACATCCAGAAAGAAAAAACCTTAATTGAAATGATGCAAACCCTTAACAGCCATTGACAGCACTGAAGTTTAGGTCAGGAAGTAAAAGCTATGAGTCAGCTCAAGGTACACAAGACATTTAAAGAGGAAAAAATTAATTTTCCTTGTGGAGTTTGGCAAAGATACTGAACGCAATATCACTCCTCTCACAGGAGGTTGCAGAGACCTGACAGTAAAGCCTATCAGCTTTATGTGACAATTCCCACATGGCCTGCAAAACCACTCAAGGGTCCAGTGCGGTTTTGTCCATCATCCACAAGGGTCTTCGTGCCAGCCTGTGGCCAGCCTGACCTTGCTTCCTCTGCAACATCCTGAGTGGAGACACCAGAGCCACCACCTCCCTGACACCATCCCACATTCATGCCCAGCAGAACTGAGGCAGAAGTTCAAGCATTGCTCTTCTTCCACCGCCTATCCTGAAAAATTATTTTCTAAATAGTTTGTCAGGCTTGAAGGCATCAATAAAATGGTTTGGTCTGGTGTGGCAGCAGAGATAAAAGCTGGGGGGTACTGTGGAGAGTAAAGCCAAAACTGCTCAATTCATGGCAATCCCCCACCCCTGCACAACCCACACACCTGAAAACTGGTCCCAACGAAACAAGCACTGCAGCCTTGCTCCAAGGCCAACTGTAACAAGGGCTAAAAATACTATTTCACAAAGAAATGGCCACAGTCTACAAAAAAGAGGATTAAAAAAGAAAATTAAATCAATACATGAACAAAATACATGAGAAGTTCCCAGCTAGAACACATTTAAGGCCTGTTCATAGGCCATAAACCAGCTGGGGGGGATGGAAAGAAACTTCCCCTGTAGAGCAGCACATTCCTCCTGCTGGGTGAGCCCTCTGTGCTGCAGGAAGCCACATGGCACATAGAGCCCCAGGCCCAGCCTGCAGCAGCAATTCCTGCACAGCCAGCTAACAGGCATCCTGAATGCTTTCCTGGAGCACAGTCAGGACACACCAACACCAGCACCAAGGCCCAGCAGAGCCCTCATTCTGCTGCTGCTCAGGGTAACCACCAGCAAACACACAAAGCCACCAGCACTCTCTGCCTGGGAAGATTTAGAGCCCAAATTAAGTCAGGCAGCCTGAAGTCTTAATCCCTCAGCAAAAGGTTTCTCGGCAATGAAAGGTAAAGAAAGCTAGAGCTGAAAAAAAACGTAGCCTATTGAGAGTGGCCCAGTGGCAGAGGGGGAAGAAGGCAGATGCTGGGCCCACACAGCTGTGCTTCGGCAGCACTCAGCCTTGCATAATCTGTGCCAGACAACATCATTAGTGCTGCCACAAAAGAGCACAAAATCGTGTCCCCACAACCCTTCTGGTGCCAGGAGATGAGTGCTCCCACAATGCCCGGCCAGGAAGAGTGGGTCAGCAGCTGCACCCCACTCACCCGTGGGCCCAGCAGCACACAGGGCTACAACTGCAGCCCAGGGATGGACAGGACACAATCCCACAGCCGCTGTTTCTCCACAGCTGTGGAATTATCCCCGATCACAGAGGAAGAGGGAGTCTCAGCAATTCAAACTGCGCAGCTCCAGGGATCACGAGGCTGGGAACTAATGGCTCAATTTCCATACGCTCAAATCCCAAAATAAACCAGGCGTTGGAAGATCTGTTTGCAGCTGGGTGTGGGGGTTACCAGCCACACACTGGTAAGAAAACAGAGGAACATGAAAATTCAGCAGAAGGTGAGTGCAATGCTTTGAGAGCTGAGTTTGCACACTCGTGCTCGTGGCTGGGTCTAACCAAGCAGCTCCATCTTTCACACCAGCCACAAAATGTACAAGAAATCATAGAATCATAACACAGAATCATGGCACGGTTTGGGTTGGAAGGGACCTTAAAGAGCAGCCAGTCCCACCCCCTGCATGGGCAGGGACACCTCCCACCGGCCCAGGTTGCTCCAAGCCCCATCCAACCTGCCCGTCAACACTGCCAGGGACAGGGCAGCCACAGCTTCTCTGGGCAACCTGTTCCAATGTCTCACCACCTGCACAGGGAAGAATTTCTTCCTAACGTCTCACCTTAATCTCCCCTCTTCCAGTTTTAATCCATTACCCCTTGTCCTCTCACTACAAGTCCTTCTAAAATGTCCCTCCCCAGCTCTCCTGTAGCCCCCTCAGGTACTGGAAATCTGCTACAAGGTCTCCCTGGAGCCTCTTCTTCTCCAGGCTGAACAATCACCCAGCTCATTTCCAGGCAAGGGCAGATTAAAGACTCCAGATTAAAGACTCCCCGATACTGTGTCTTGTGCTCAGCTGCAGCAGCATCTTCCTTCTCTGTTATTTAATCAGTAAGGGCAGCAAGCACCCACTCTTGTTACCTGAACAGGAAAATTCAAACATACATCAGCCAAATGTTACCTCTGAAAGATGATCAAACACAAACAGGATTTTGAAAAAAGCATCATTCCATCTTAATTAAAAAGGAGTGACAGCCCTGTGAAATAACAGCAGCCTGAAAGGCTGTTCATTATTTATAAGTAACTTCCTTTTCATGTCCTTTGTGTACTTATCCAAGTACTGTTTTTCCAAGAAGCTGACAGAGGAAGGAATATCAATGGTGATGTCATTAACGGCAGGCACTGCCTAATACGCAGTGAGCTGAGAAATTACCTGGAGTTTCAAGTTATCTAATCAAGATGCTAGAAAAACTTTCTTCAGGTTCAAAGACAAATGCCTCTTAAACCAACAGGAGGGAGTTGCCAAAAAAATAGCCTAAAAAATTCTTCTTTCTTCATTTTTTCCATGTTATAGTTTAAATGATTCCTTGGGAGCCTGGAACTTTTGACATCAATTCCCTGGGGGTAAAACTCCTTCCATGAAGATGTGAGATGGGTTTGGGTTCATAGCAGAACAGCTTTGAGGCACAGGAGCCCGAACACAGCAAGGCAGGTCACATTGGCTTCTTGCACTCCTGTGTGAGACCTGAAGGTTCCTGAGGCCAGGCAGCAAACAACTCCCACACCAGTTAGTGACATATGACCCAGCCTGGAAAGTAGATGGGGAAATGAGAGAGGGGTAACACTGAGGGCTAAGAAGCCCCAAGCAATGAGATGCCATGATTCTGAAAAAACAGCACCAAAAAGGAATGAAAAAGCTGGACTTAAAGACACAAGAGCTCAAGGAACTGTTTGTAAACAGCCCTTACAAATCTAACCTCTCCACAGCCAAGAGCTCTATGAGCTAACTGTGGGTGACCAGCTGGCAAAGGTCTCCAGGGCATGCTCATGGCTAGAGAAAAGCCAAGTGATACTCACGTGCTGACAAGTTCCTCAGCATTGTTGAGAATTAAACTAACAGAATTTGCCATCTCAAATCAGCTTAGGCCCAGTTCAGCAGCTGCCTCCAAGCAGGGTGGCAATTAGGAGACCAGATTATCCAGGCACACAACTCCAGCCCACGGCCTGAGCTGCAAGAGTAGCTGGGCTCAGGAGATGAGAAATGCTTCTATCTGCATCTCACTGTTCTGCCCAAATAAAAGGGCACCACAAATGTGGTGCACAAGGCTGTGCACAAATGCACAAGACTGTGCTGGGAGTCTCCTGAGGCAACACACACAAGTGTTTTGCAATCTGGAAATATTAACCCAGCTTTCTGGGTGCATGTACAGGAGGGCATTTCAGGGCAACCACTGTCTGGGGGGCAGGGGGGTCAGCTCTCCAGATCACCCTTCTCATTCCATGCTACAATGCCAAGATCAGGCTGTCTCTAAGTCCACTAACTTTAGCCAGACTAAAGCTCTGATCAGCAGGGCTTACACAGCAGCAAAAAAGGAAGCAACAGTGGTTTTAAAGCTTGCCCTGTCTGTTCAGCAGGCTCTTCAGGAATAGAAGGAAGAGAAGCCACTTTGGCAGGGATTTACAAGGCTCCCTTTGGATTTCTTCCCAGCCCCCTGCTAGAGTATCTTGCAGTCATGCATTTCACAGAGCCACAAGATGGTCTATGGGTAGATACCTTCCTCCCTCAAAATCCTGCTTGCTTGGGAAGCCTTTAAGCAGTTGAACACAGAGCGGATCAAAGAGAAGGTGGGAGATCTTATTTACCAGCTAATTCTCTTTGACTCTTCCCATCCCAGGCTCAGCCCAACTCGCTGGAAATCAGAGCATCTTCCCTGCTGCTGCAGGTTTTAAGGCAGGCTCAGCAGCCTTCAGGTTTGTACCAGTCATTATTTACTTAACAGAAGATGGTAGAAGCATAGTATTTCCCTGCACTGCCTTTCAAAGGCTGTGATGCATGCTGAGATGAAGCTGAATTCCTCTGCCTAGCAAAGAGGTAAAATCCTCACACAGTCCCACCAGTTGCTGGGGGAGCTGCTCCCCTGGTCTACCCATTCCCACCAAAAATAATCCAGCAGGGAAGGAAAAACAGCACACAGGTCAGCGTGTTCTTAGCGTGGTACCTTCCAGCACTAGCAGAAAAGTACAACTAATGTGTGCCTGGATGGGGAGAGGGAAAAGAGGAAAGCTCCCAAAAATGCTGCTGGAGTCTTCATGAATCAGGACAGTTGATGGCACCACAGTGTTCTGTCCCATCAAAAGTCTCCTTCACCTTGGCTGAAATATTACGCTGTGAAGAGGAAGAAATTGCATTGCTGAGAGACTGCACTGCCTGAAGAAAGACCAACAGATCCATGCCCACTGATGGCTGCTGCACTCCCCTCTGTTGCTCCCATGGAACAATTACTAAGGATGTTCCCATGATAAGCAGCCAGGAAGGTCCCTGTCACATGGCAGTTGGTGGTGAAGGAGCCTGGCAGGGCTCATCTGGTCTGTGGCCACTTGCAATCTACCACAAGCAGGACGATTAGCATGGCCAGCAGCTTCTCATGGTTATCACAATTTTCTTCATTACTACAAGGTCAGAAACAAACTGACAGGACTTATTTCATGCTCCAATGGGTACCACAACACATCCCAGGGCACGGAAAGGCTGACAGACACAGGATCACCCCCATTTCCCTGAGCACAGACAATTTGGGAGGGCACTGAGCACTGTCATGCCCCTCTTGGGTTCCAAGAGCTCCTGAAATGCAATTCTATCACTCAAAGAGCTGAAAATTACCCCCAAACTCACTCTTTATTAGCCAGACAGCAAACACCCCCAAAGAGAGTGTTAGAACACCCATGCTGGTTGATGAGGCAGGGTGGAGCTGAGCTCTCAGGCACTCATTCCGCCCAGCAAGTGAGTGATGTGATGATGTGCCAGATGCAGGTGTTTCCAGCAGGCTACTGAACAGCCACTCCTTGCAAGCAGCTCTGCTCCTCATCCTCACCTGAGCTCCCGAGCACTGTCTCCATTTCACAACCCACTGCTCTGCAGCACAGCCATGTGCTGTAGGACCCAGCAGAAATGACTGCTGGGGTGGGAATCAACGCTCTGCTGATTTCCTTTCTGGGCAGGCTTTCATAGTGGCACAGTACAACAGCATCCATTTGCTGCACCAGAGCCATGGGCTGGAGAAACATCTGAAACCTGGTGTGAAGACGGGATCAGGCAGAAACACTGAGCCATCTGTAGAGCACACAACATCAGCACACTCTGCACTGAAGAGTTCATATTCTGCATTTAAGTGCCAAATGTGCAGAGTTCACTACAAGGAGAGAAACCCCCTCAGCCACTTTCCTCCCAGTTCCATTCATCTTTTTTTTCCTTTGCTGTAGGAGAAAACAGCCACCATCTACCTTTGCTGCAGTGCACAGAGCCAGGGCCCCCAGGGACACAGAGCAGGATTAAGCCTTCCTGTGCTGGGAAGGGCCACATCCTGCACTTTCCTGAAGCTGTTCTAGCCAGCTGGACTCAGTGCAAGCAGTGAGCAGGCTGCACACCAGCTTTCTTCCCTTCCCTCTCTTTGTGCAAAGGCAGATGCTGCTGGGCCCTAATGATGCTGACACAGAAAAAAAAAAAAAAAAAAAAAAAAGAAAAAAGAGCTCAATGTGCAACTAGAAACCTCATAAATTAAAATAATTTAATGAGAAGGAAACTTCACTTACACCTGTAAATGGACTTCCCGTCCATCTCAACCAAGAGCTGTAGCACAGCAGCACAGGAAGAACCCAAAATATATGGTGAAAAATGTAGATACGTCAGTGCAACATTGGTTTTTGGTTGTGGAAAGATTCAAAGGGCAACGTCTCTACTTCCAAGCTCAGCAGAGCAAGGCTGCAATTGGACAAGCCAGTCCTCGAATGCACTGCTTGGTCCCACCTTTGTTCCTCTACAGCACCAGCACTGCTCCAGCACCCTACCAAGAGGTGCTTCAAGGCACTAAGCCAGCAGAAACTGAGCACCTCATGAGCAGGAGTTGTGTGTGCCAGTAGTGCTATGGCTCATCTCACCCCAGTTTTGGAGCACCAGCATAGCTGAGTTGGAAAGCACACAAGACCAGCACAGTGGTAGCACCAGGCACCATCCAGCTGCACCTTAAACCCCTCCAGGTTATGTCTCCAGCTTTAAAGAGACACAAGGTCTGTGTTTATTGCTTGCTTTCATCTCTGCTGCTCCTCTCCCTTTGAATTCAGAGTGCTGACAATTCACTGCACCCTGACAGAACAGCCTGTGCAGGCCTGGGAGTATTCAATGCTGCCACAGTAATGGAGACATTAAATACACAAGATTCTTCATGCCACAGCTCTAGCCTACAAATGCAAGTGATCCTAGTCAGAGTGGATGGGACAGGACCATGGAAGTGCTGTGGATGCTAACATTGCAGGAGATACTCAGGGTGATGAAAACATTCAAGGTATCTTCTCAGATTGGGCCTTCATTTCTTAAGTTATTTTTAACTGTTTCAACACATGGATAGAAATTAAAATGATGACAACAGCACCATCTGCTTCAGCTACTGCCACGCCACCGAGGCTGGCATCACGCTGGCAGCAGTACGAAGCCTTCCCCAGGGAAGAAGCCAAGCCACGGGAGTTTTCCTAGGGAGCACTATTTTACTTCCACAGGATTCAAGTCTGCAGAGCTCCTGGCTGAAAAGATCACCAGTGCAGAAGTGCTCTACAGATTGATACATCAGAGAGGCTTCCACTGCTGCTGCCAGGAACAGGGGGAGAGCAGGGAGCATGTCCAGGCAGGTGGATTAAGCAGTGATGCTCAGTTTGCCCAGTTATTTCACCAAACCATTACTTGTAGCCACTTGATACCCAAACTGGGCACCAAACACCCTTTGGCCCCACAGTGTCCAGTTCCAGCATCCCAAAGGTGACTGACAGCACTGGAATGCAGCAGGATGCCTTATCAGGACAGGCTCCCTATAAATACAGGGGAAGGAAAGAGTCATGCATTCTTGACACACTGGTTTCTTACCCTAGAAACAAACACAGGATCACAACCACAGAATGGTCGGTGTTGGAAGAAACCTCTGGAGATAATCTAGTCCAACCCTGCATGCCAGATCTCACAAGCTTTCAGGGCTTCAGCAGGACTTCTCCTCACCCCAGCAGTCACTACACAACAAGACAGGGCTCAGAGAAGGTGATTTAACCTGTCTAGCTTCTCTGCAGTATTTTTGCTTTCCATGACTAAGAAACTTCAGGTCAAAAAATCAGAGTGGGTTTCCTGAATGTATTTTTTTTCTTTTAAGGCCAAAAGACACAAACAATAGGACATTCATCAAGCATTTCTGCCACACTTTCAGCTCCCTTGTCATTTTATTGCATAACGGTAGAAAAACTGTTCCATAAAAATGTTCACAACAGTATTTATTAAAAATGAATGCAGCGTTTTTTAATTAAGTCTGTATCAGACTGGGCACAAGGAAAAAACAATCCAAATGTGGAGGAGCTCAAGAAACAACACCCTCATCAGCAGGGGAGCACAGCCTAGGAATGAGTGCATTGTCCACTTCCCGACAGGGAGGGCAGGAATTGGACATGCCAACCAAGTCAACCACACTGGGGCACAAGACAAGGATTTTCTAGTCAGCAAGGATGAAGAGAAAATAAAAACCTTTATACACAAAGCACATCCCTACTGAGCACTTGGGTGTCTCTCTCCAGCTGGTCTTCACCCAGATTGGGCCACTGGGGATGACAATCAGGTAGCAATCTGTCTTGCCTTGATTCTAGTTTTATCGAACCACTGAGCAGATTTGCAACAAGAAGCAGATGCAGGCAGCATGAATAGTGACAGTCCAGTTGGGAACCCAGACCATAAATTCAGCCAGAGTTGTAAAACCATCATTTCACCTCCCAACCCAAAGGCTAAGGGAGGAACAAGTTTAAAAATCAGAATCCATGTGCATTTCATCCTCCCTGGGACTTAGCTGAAAGCCCAGTTGGTGCCTCATCCTCCTTTCCACAGGGATGAAGAGTGGAAACTGTCCAAATTTAAGATAGCCCCAGGTCTAGGAATTCAGGCTCAATTTTTCCTAGTGCATTTGTTAAAAATAAATGAGGTGCAATCAGTCTCCTCAGAGATTTTATCCTCTTTCAGCTCTAAATGCAGCTCTGCTGTCACACATATGACATGATTAAAAGGACAGCCTGCTTCAGAGCCTTACTTCTTGCTTAAAATAATATTGCTCCTGCTCTCAGGTTACGAGGGATCCATTCATGTTTGGTAAGGTCACAGGCTCTCTCTAAATCACTCATTCAAACTCTGGAATAAACAGGGATCCCAGTATTTCAGTAGTGTTGCTTTTTATTGCAGATCATGAATAGAGGCAGACTACTTGAAGAGGCTCTGACCACACCTAGAGCCAGGGTTCTTTGTCATTCCTTATCAAGGGAGGCAGGAGCAGCCAGCCCCTGCCCCTGGGAGATGCTGCCTTCTGTTCTCACACCCACATTAGGCAGCACCAAGCAAACCCCAGCACGGCCCAACACCTTCACCCACCTCTGATCTTACATAGCTGCCCATTTTCAGATGAGATGCACTCAGGGCATTTCTCTCTGCAGATTCACACTTGGTTCCAAAACTCATGCTACACACAATGATCTCCCTTCAGCATCACTCAGATATGCCCAGCTCATGAGAACTTTTGAGCATTTCACCCAGGCCACTTCAAGCTATTTTGCCATGAGCAAAGGTGCTTTTCACCTGCACACAAACACTGCTACAACCACAGCACAGGATTCTTCCATTTAAGAACTCAGGCACCTTATTAGAGGCTCTTGGATGTTGATAGAGGAAACAAACCCACAGAGTCAAACACCCCTCCATGAGGACTAATGAAACATGCTTTGGAGCATGGACCTCAGACAGCCGTGACAATAGATCCTATTATTAGACACAACAAAAGCAGTAACATATTTGAGAGATTAAGCATTAGTGCCTTCACATTAAATAGTATTCATGATTCTCTTCCCCTCACGCCTGCAGGAACCTAAGGGAAGGGAGGAGCTGGCAAGGTAATTCAGCTAACACTAAAATACAGGAAAGGCAAAACTGGTGCAAAGTAGGCTATAAAATTGTAAAAGAAGGATGTGGTGATATCAGCTCAGCAGTGCTGCAGGTGAGAGATTCCCAAGGCTGGGAGCCACGTGCTCCTGAAGGGAGCTGGGCCTCATCTTCTCTCAGCCAACCCAGTAGCCAGTTGCCTAAGGCAAAGACCAGACACACCCCAGTTGCCTCAGCCAAGGAGCTCCCAGGAAGAACATGGATCTGGGTCCACCAGGCAAGACTTAGAATGGAAGGGAAAGAGGACAGAAACAGAAAAGATGGATGAGAAAGGAAAAGAGACAGGACAGCGTGCCAACACGTGTGCATGGTGCTTGGCTTTGGCAGGTGCCCAAGATGCACACACTGCTCAGGATGAGAGCAAACCTGGGAGCACTGGAGGAGACTCCTTTCTCCAGGTCACAGCTGCCCTTTTTTCATTTCATTTGTCCATCTCCACAACCCCTCAAGAGTCACACTCTGTTGCAGGACAGGTCCAACACACTCATTTTAGTCCCATCCTTTCTGAATCTTTTCTCTTGCTTATGGATGGACAGTGACTACAAGCAACACCACAGCTCAAGCAGGTCTTCAGCTGGCAGTAGATCTTTACCTGCTTTTATTTTTGTACCAACAGCAACATTTATTACTTCTGCTTGCACATGCCTGTCAGGCTCTCCATTATTACACCAGAAGATGCCAATGGAAAAGCATATCGTTTTGTGTCCAATTTGGAGATGTCCATTGTTAAAAGCTACTTCTACAAAGCCCTCCAGGTAGCTCCAGGGCAGCATCGTTTGTCATGCTGATGAGGCAGTAGATAAAGATACATAAAGCAGTAACTTCAGAAGCAGAATTTGCTTAGGGTGAAGCCTGCCCTTGATTTCAAACTAAGTGGCAGCTGAAAATGAACCACAAAAGGTAATTCTGACTCCAGATTAATTCCCAGCCTTGGGCTCACTAACACCAGATGTCTGACACCACAAGCTACAGCTACCAGCAGAGAGCATGTGAAGCTCCACTCTGTAACACAACCACACAAGCCACCTTCCTCACAAGTCTCACCTTAAACCACAAAGGTAGTTTGGTGCCAGCAGCTCTTAGTCCATCAAATCCAGGGCTGCAGTGGGAGGGTAATAAAATACTTGGCACCTGCACAGAGCTGGTCAGCACTTTGTACAAGGTGGGTCAGCATTAGGAAAGGAACACGAGCCCCATTCACATCTCTTAGGTTTCCTCTACTTCTGACCATACCAAAATGAAGTATGCTTTCAGGGAAAAGCTGCCTTTTTTATACAGGTGCTCCTCTTGCCAATCTGCACTGACACAAAAGCCTGGGAGTTCACAAAGGGCTGAAGCCATAAACCAATCTCCAGAAAGTACATCCCACTGGATTACCCCTTCTCCTGGGAAAGTCTCATCTGGCACACTCCTTCTGTCATTGCTGTGTCCTCAAACTACCCACACAATGGACATGCTCACCTTGAGCCCTGCAAACCAGGACACAAGCATTTTGCCACCTAGAAGCCAAGTGCAAGCACATTATCAGCCTGGACAAGTATTTCTGGTGCCATCATGCAGATGCTGTTGATCACTCCAAAGCCTCCTCCTGCTCCTGCACTCCTCCCACCACTGTGCCTGCAGGCACTGAGGTCCAACAGCCCCTTCCCTGGACAGAGACCCAGGGAGAAGACACATGCACATCTGTCCTCAGCCCCCAGTTAGGTTTAGTCCATCTCTTTGCCCCTGTTCTTGTGCCCCTTCCACTCACATCTTGCTGCATCTCAGCCTGATGAGAGCTCACATGGGCCCTGCACCCACCACTGGGGATTAATCCCTGTCACCCTCTGCCAAAGGCTTACCCTGCTACCTGGATACGTGAAGCCACAGCAGCCAGCCAAGACAAACACGGCTCACCCATCACACCGCCCCACATCTTGACTTTGACAGATCTGCTTTGCCCTCAACTCAACTGAGAACGTGCACAGCTGGCTAGATGTGTTCGCTGCACCAAGCAGCTCACATGAAGTGACATTTGAGAGAAAGTAGCAGAGCTACTTGCAAGCAAGGCACACACACCTTCATGGTAAGACCAAGCCAATGTATCCAAGATCTAAGTGCAGCTGTGATCAAATAAAAGATTAAATGTTTCTTAGGTAGGGAAGAATTTTACCACTCTGAACATATCCCTACTTCTCCAACTTCATCTGCAAGAGGGCATCCCAGCAAACTTCTTTCCAATGTATGGAAGACAGTTGATTTATCTCAAAAATGGATCTCCATGCCAGCACAAACATGCACATTGCTGAGCTAGATGTGTTCAAGGATCATGAGAGACCTTCTTTTGAGACAAACACCGCAAGGAATTTCATTCTGCAGCAAGTGACTTGACACACTGATGAAATCCATCTGAAATTACATCAGGCACTTCCAGGCAGACAGTCTGGGGCAGGAGCTGATGGGGAGCCATGAAGTGAACTGCTGACAAGTGGCAGAAAGCCCTGCAGCTCTCTGCCACAGGGTGTTCAAAGTCACACACAGGCTGTTCAAAACTATGAATACAAGTTATTTCATCCACTCTCTTGTAAGTGCTGAAGTTTCCCCATGACCTGCAGGGTTTAATAAAGCCCTTCTACCTTTGGACTTGTATAATCTGTCTGTTAAGACTGCACTTCATCCTGCAGTAACCTCACATCAGCCTTTCTCCTTCTATGCCTCAGAGCATCACCACAGGCACAGCTCACTTGAAGCAGGACAAACCCACGGAGCTCAGGGACAAACCCACATGCACTCCCAGGGCACTGACAGTGCAATCCCACCAGCCACACTGGAGCAATTCCAGTGCAGAGAGCGAGCACTGAGGTAAAGATACTGGATCTGAACTAGGCAGAGAGGTCAGGGCAGGTACAGTGTGGAGGCCGTAAAGATGGAAATAATTAGCCCAACTGCAGTGATAATCCTTTTAGCTTAACAGAAGGTATCCCCTGGTGCTCCCTTTCCATGGATATTTAAAGGAAGGACACCAAATACAGGAGCCACTGCCTTTACTAATCAGACTGTTTGGAAGGGGAAGGGAAAAAAAAATAATCAGTGGATTGACTTCTGAGGAGCATGGAGGGCTCATTACACTTGCAAAGAAAATCCACTCAAGTCTAAAGGCACAGATACACCTCCTCCAGACTCCAGTGTAAACTGCATATGCTCTCCACAGGCACTATAAAAACCAGCCTACAACCACCAGATTTCTGTGTGAAACAAAGCTCCAACTCGCAGATGGAGGGGATCCATCCTGCTGCAGGAAGAGATGCAGAGATTCCTTCAGTTCCTCCCAGCAGAGCCATGCCCACACTAAAAACCACACAAGTGGTTACCTAAAGAGCCACAATTCTCTACTATATCCACCTCATCCTGGTATGATCTGCAAAGACAGCTTGGGATGGAGGGCTGTTTGTGCTAAGAAGCCAGTTGGGAGTGATGAGCTACAGAGCAGACACTCCACCACTTGCACATCTCCAAGAAGAAGCAGTGACCCAAATTGAGAGCTGCACCTCTGGCAAGGCTGAGCCTGCCTAGTGCTCCACAAGGCTTTGGCAGGGCTGCCTGTCACCAGACAGCCCCCTGATCTCTGCCCAGGACTCGTTTGAGATGAGTGGGAACATCTCTGCACTGTTCTGCAAAGGATTAGCAATCCAGCTCAAATTACTTGTGCAGTTACCTCCTTTCTCTTCTGTCCCCACAGGCAGGCAGAGCCCTGCCGGCTACCCACGCATTCCAGCGCTGCCTCCTTTAGGGGTGAACACCCCCAACTGCAAGAACATGCCCTTGGGGTGAGCCCCAGACACCAAGCCAGCCCACCTCTGGAGGCTAAACACTAGAGTTAAACCAAGCTCCTGAGGCAGAACGCAGAGATTACACTGGATGAGCAGAAAAACCTAGAAAGCCAGCCTAGCTCCAACCCAAAGTGCAGCACTGAGATCCCCTGAGAGCTGCAGTCCTTCTCCCAGGACATCAGCTGGTGCTTCTGAGTAGAGGCTGGGAACAGCCAGGATGCTGAGTCTCTCTACCTGGCTAAGGGACAGGCACACACAGGAAACAACCATCCCTGATCTTGTTTAATAGTCTCAGCCCTTCTATTACAACTCAAGAGGCCCATTTTGCTTTTCCAAGAAAGGGCTCACAGCACTTTTTCACAGGTCTGCAGACCTTAGAGCAAGCCCCACACCCAGAAAGCCCAACACATCACCCTGCTGCCCAGGGGCTGGTTTCTCTACCTGCGTGCAGAGCCTTGACCCTTCTAAACCTGTGCCATATGGGTTCCAGCAGCTCCAGAGGCAGCCCCAACACACCTCTCTCAGCACCACCAGGTGAAGAACCCACAACTTTGTCACCACACCAGGGCACTTCACTACAAGCTTCCAACTCTCGTGGTCCAGCCCCACACCTACACACAGCCTAAGGAGCAATAAGCAAGCCTACTAGCCAACTGACCTCATCAACCAACTAAGCAAACTGGAAAATACTGGGAGCTGGGTGGAAGCCAGTGTCCCGATTCTTTCTTGACCAATTCATCAAGTGTCAAAGCATTGTTACAGCTAAGTGAGCAGCACTCCCTCAAAAGATGCAGAGACAACAACCAGCAACCTCATCAGCACGCTGGGCTGGCAAAATGAGCTTATTCTGCTCAAGATTAATTTGAATCTACAGCTTTCTTCCAGCTTTTGAATAATGTTCTTATTGGGGAAAAAAGGGAACGGCCACCCTCAGCACCTCCCCTCAGACACTGCCTCGTGATCCTATTTTCAACGTTTCACAAACCAAAAGGGATTTGTCTGAAAGTCTGGACATGGACACACCCTGGCACTGGCACCTCACCTGGGAATGCCAAACACCTGTACAGAAACACAGACACTCTGACTGGCACAGCCATCACAGTCCTGCTGCTGGAAGTGTCAGGACAATTGGTTACTCCCATGCTGATGAAGACATGTATGGCCTTCAGAAGAAACAGTAGAGACACCATCCCAAAAGCATTATTGACATGGCTGTTTCTAACAGCCCTGTGATGCTGCAAAGCCCAGCTTCCAAATGAGGACATAAATGTCACCCAGGAGCAATCTGCTCTGCTCCCCTCTACTACACAGGAAGAACTGCCCAGCTGAGCCCTAGCACATGTGCAAGGAGCAAGGTGGTACCTAAACACTGCCAAATCCCATGGCAAAACCCTGGAAGAAGACAATGATGCAACACAGGACAGGCATGCAACGAAGAACATGGTTCTTTGAAATGAAGCAGAGGAAGGGGGAAGGCAGAAGATTAAGACACCCACCTCACTGACATGCTACAAGTATTCCTGACTAGATAACACCAGTCTCAAACTTGAAATAGCAGCTGCAGTGCCACAGTTCCCTCATTTTTATCCCATGAGGACTCCTCTCCTGGCCAGGGGAGGAGGCTTCCCCATGGCTTTGGGGAAGGAAATGAGAAAGCTGCAGGTCTGCTTGTGCAGGACAGATAAATATGCCTACTTGGTCCAACTGGGTCCTGCTGAAAGTGAAGTTCATCAAGCATAGAGGGAATGGGACAGTTTAAAGGAATAGGCTGGAAGCAGAGGCCATCAATGTGACACAGACGAACTGCTGTAGGGTGAGGAAGACTAAATTAGAAGCCTTATCTGTAAATACTTAACACAGTACTTGAAAAGGGCAAGTAATGAGGGAGGGAGAGACACAAAACTCATACTACTGCACTTAACAGCCCCATCTTCTCACCTGAAGGGACTGGACCCATCTCATCTCCATGGGAGCTCCTCACAGGGCACACAGAGATACTGTCACTTCTGTTCTCACCCCAGCTAATCCCAGATGATGAAGGATAAACATCCATCTCTTATCTGCAATGCCACCTGCCCCTTCCAGAGCAGCTGAGAGCTCTGCTCTCCCAGGCAAAGACCACAACATCTTGATGTGTCTCATGGGACCTTTGCAACAAGTTCACCTGGAAAGCTGCAGATCAGCAGCCAGCTGTTCCAGAGCAGAGCTGAACAAATGGTTCTCTTTCAGAGAGAAACAGTCTTCATCTCAAGGCTTCAAACTATGACAACCATGCTTCACAATTTCACTCATTAAATCAAGCAGAGCTGGTTTAGTTCACGTTTCTCAAGGGTCAACTTCTGGCCATCTTGCTGTGCAAGATGAAGACAGACCCACAGCATTGTACACCTCCATGCACACACACCAACGGCCTGATAACCTTTTAAACCAAACAAAGCCCACCAGGTGTTTCATTTTAAGCTCTATGGGCTCCAGACTCAACCATCTTAAGATCCTGTCATGCCACAAGCAAGCCTTATGGAGGACACCAACCTATGGGACAGGCATCACGTTTTCCCAGAGCCTGGTCTCAAAAAACCAAACCCCACCTGCCTCTTAATTCCAAAGCTCTGAGCACACGCCTTCATTTCCAAGGACATTCAGCAGCATGAGGTACCTCTGCTAACACCAGGGGATGGCACAGGGAAGCATGCCACAGCCACACACCTCCTTCCAAACACCATTATTCTATCTAGAGCAAGAATCAGAACATGCAATACTATCAGTGGGAATCAGCTGCCTGGAAAACCTCCATGCACTACAGTTAAGTCAACCAGCACCTTGCTTTTCTCCTTAACTGCACATCTTGGAAGAAAAAGTAAGCATTTTTGCATGTCCAGGTGGAACACAGTGTAACCAGGTTAGACAGTTTCTCATTTCTAGAGAGAATATTACTTTAACATCTCTTCTATCAAGAGCAGCCTGTAAATGCCTGAGAGCCATTTTCATTCACCCCCTTGAGAAAAAAGATGCAAAAAAAAAAAAAAAATGAAATCAAACTGAACTGCACAAGGAAAATCATTAAACACTCCACATCTGAGGTATTGGCAGCAAAGGGAAAAGCCCTTGGCTGGAAGAAGGCAGCCATTGCTCAACAGAACCAATTAGTGATTCTTGGTAGTGAATTTTGTTCCACTCGTTCAGACACACATTAGACATCTGCCCAGATCCACCCAGATAAAACACAGGGACAGCTCAGGAATAGGCTGCACACACATTGCTGAAGTGACAGCTTAGCTCATCTCAGCTGCTGGTTCCAGAGAGCCCGTTTCTAAGCAAGACCAGCCTCTTGCTGCAAATGGAGCTGCACCTCGCGTGGTGGTACCACCAGCAAATGGAAGGAGAAACTCCCTTTAAAGTGATGGCAGCCACGTTCTGCAAACCAGCAACAGGGCTGCATTTCTAGGTGGTTTCTTAAAAAACAAGTCACCTTCCCTAACTGAATCCTCCCCTTGTGCTAACATGGCAGGCAGGGATGCAGGCAGAAATCTCCATCCCTCACCTGAAGTGGTTTCTTCTCCTGATGGGTTTAATTGCTCCAGGGCAGGTGTGACAAACAGTGTGCCTGGAAACACCTGGGAAGAAAAATTCCCTTTTCACACCTGTGAAATGAAGACTTAAAGCAAAGGAATACCCAGCAACTAAAGGAAAGAAAAAAAGACAAACCCCCAAGAAGGGCATCAGCCCCACACCCTGCCTAGTGTAATTTTAGGACAATGGGCACTACCTGAAGAGACAAGGGATGAATTTCAGCACAAGATGGGGACACCTGTGAGGTGTGAGGGACATCCAGGGACACCTGTGAGGTGTGAGGGACATCCAGGGACCAACACCACCAGTTACAGCAAGCAGCACCACCCAGCCCTAAACCCCACGGGGCTGGAAAACACCCGGGATTTGCCAAACATGGGAACCCACCTTGTGCGACCACACTAGGAACACAAACATCGAAACCCCTTGCCCCGGGCATCCGCTGGATGCAACAAAGCCAGGTATCTCCGGGGCTCTGTGACCTCAATAACGTTCACCACCCCCAAAATTTCAGGCTGGGCGTGGACAGCTCCGTTTTCTGAAAGGCCTTTTCCTCATGGTATTTGTATGACTGATTAATTAATCTTTTTATTTGCCATCACAGCCGCCCCCCCCCCCCTCGCAGAAGATGGCACCACGCCGGGAAGGCGCTGCCCGCCCCTCCTGCCGCAAAACCCTCCGGCCCCACCTGCCGCAGGGCGAAGAAAAAAAAACGGCGAAAACGGAGCAAAAAAAAAGGAAAATCATCCACCTTTTTCCTCCTCCTCCTCCCTCCCTCCAGACCGGCCACCCCGCCCCGCACCTGCAGCCGGGCGGCAGCGCTGCCGCAGGGGACGCGCCTCGCCCCGCCGCGGCCAGCGGGCAAACCGGCGGCGGGGCCGGACGTTTTTGGGGATGAAACAGCTGGGTTTGGGTGGATTAAATTCCACCCCCACACACACACACACCCCTCCAACCCGTTTCACGCTTTCAGCGTGAAGACAACCGAAGCACCGGGTGGGCTGGGGTAGGTCCCTCCGTACAAGCACCCCCCTCCCCGAGGTGTGTCGTCCCCGGTTTCCCGCCGGGCCCCTACCTGCCGCTGCCGGGGTGTCCGCACCGGAGCCGGGCAGTGACAGCGGCGGGCGGGGCGGGGCGGGGCGGGGCGGGGCGGGGCGGGGGGCGCGCGCCAGCTCCGGAACCTTCGCCGAGCGCCGGGAGGGGGGGGGGGGTGCGCACAGCCACACGGCGCATGCGCCGAACGCCCCGGTTTTCTCTCTCTCCTCCACCCCCCCGCGCTCGCCTGGAGCGAGCTCTGCGCATGCGCGGAGGGGCCGCCGCGCTCTTTTGTCTGCGGGCAGCGCGCGCGCGGGCCCCGCCCGGCAGGGGGCGCTCGTGCCCTGCCCGGGACCCGCACCGGCCTGAGCCCCGCACCGGCCTCAGATCCCGCACCGGCCTCAGATCCCGCACCGGACTGAGCCCCGCACCGGCCTCAGATCCCGCACCGGCCCGAGACCCCGCACCGGCCTCAGATCCCGCACCGGACTGAGCCCCGCACCGGCCTCAGATCCCGCACCGGACTGAGCCCCGCACCGGCCTGAGCCCCGCACCGGCCCTAGACCCCGCACCGGCCCGAGACCCCGCGCCGGCCTCAGATCCCGCACCGGCCCTAGACCCCGCACCGGCCCGAGCTCCGCACCGGCCTCAGACCCCGCACCGGCCCGGGACCCTGCACCGGCCTCAGACCCCGCACCGTCCTGATACCCTCACCGGCCTCAGACCCCGCACCGGCCTCACACGCCGCACCGGCCTGGGACCCCGCACCGGCCCGAGATCCCGCACCGGCCCGAGGCCCCGCACTGTCCTGATACCCGCACCGGCCCGAGCCCCGCACTGGCCTCAGACCCCGCACCGGCCCCCGCCCCGCTCAGCCCGGCCCCCGCCCAGTTTCTGCCGTCCCACGGAGATCCCTGCGCTGGGGGCCGGGTTCACCTCGGGTCCAGCTCTGCTCTCAGCCGCTCTCCTCAAACCCCCACAGACACGAAGGTGCCACCCGCTCACCGCAGCACCCCCTGGCAAGGGGCTGCAGCCTGTGGCATCCAGGTGCGGTTTCCCCCCCTGGTCAGCTCCACGCTGCTAGAAATGAAGTGTAGTGTTGGTTTTGCATCCTAACGTTAGCAGCTTAGTGTAGGGTTTAGTGTTGTTTTCACATCCTAGTGTTAGAAACACATTGTTGGGGGCTTTTTTATATATATATATACACCCTAGTGTTAGGAATATAATAGTTTGTTTAAGAGAGAAGTGAGATACCTGCACATTCCAATGACACCTGGGGTGGTTTATGGTCCAAGAAACAGGGATTTAATTGGGCTCCATCTGGGGGATCCCAACATGGAGCAGGATTTATGGCCAAGATCAGACCCAACAAAGCCACTTCCATCTTGCTCCTCGGGGCAGGATGACACCAGTAGGTGTAGATCACTTTGGTGATTGGGAAGGCAGCCAAGGGGGCAAGAAAGGTCAGAATTATACAATGAACAATGGTGGCAGCTTTAATTAGAGCAGACACCTGTGGGAAGGAGTCAACAGGTAACATGTTAATCACCCTGGGGCACTGGGGAGCATTTGGCTTCCCCACAGCCAAACACAACCCATAACCCAGCCTGAAGCATTTGGAAGTGCAGGGAGAGGATGGAGAAACAAATGGTGCTCCCAAAAACTACCTCTCCACCTTGCCTGCTTCATCTGGAAAAGCAGCAAGGTGTTCTGGCTGTGCTCAGGAGCTTTATGGACACAGTGGAGACCCCTCAGTGCCACTGATGCCTTGTGTTACAGGGTTACTATCCCTAGTAATTGGATTGAGTGGAGAAACTACAGGAGGAATCTTCTGTCAGGCTCCAGGTTGCAGTATTTACTGAGAAATATTCAGGTGTAAATCAAGGGCCAAATGGCCAGTCCATGAAAAAGCTCCTGGCAGGTTGTAAAGGGCAAAGCTCAATCTGGAAAAAAAGAGAAACAGGTGTGGAACCTGCAGCATAAGGGGTTTTTAAAAGCAGACTGGGAATAATCCATCTCAGTTTGGAATAAAGGTTTAAAGGTGTCTTGTACTCCTGAGGAGAATCAAAGCCCTTATCATACTCCTTTATCAATAATTGCAGAAGTACAAAGTACAGTCATTGAGGGGGAAAAAATCTGGATTTATGAACAAGCAACAGTTATTTTGAGGTGAATAGAAACAGGTGAGGCATCTAAAACCAGGGGAATAGCTCTTTTAAATCAGCTCTTTAAAACCTTTAGACTGGCTAAAAAGTACCCACTATGAATGAGCTGGAGAATTTTCCCAGGGTAGACAGACAAATCTTCTCTGAAAATAAATAAATAAATACTACTGCTTTGGGAATTGTAAAATAAACATTCCAGTGCTACAAGGGAATCTCTGCTTGTGAAAGAAGAAGGAACAAGCTCAATTTGAACTTGCAGTGCAAGCAGCCAGAGCCCAAGCCTGGAACAGCAGCTCTTCCTACAGGCAGTACAGATATACCAGGAACATGAGACTGCAGATCAACTGAGCCTCCTCCAGCAGGACTTTTTCATCATTCAAAGACAGCAAAACCCAAAGGGACTCCCCATCTTCATTTCTTAACACAAAGTTCTCAGGGTGAGGCTTTCTGAAGCCATCCCAAAGCTCAGATTTGCCTGCCCAGGTTCTCAACTCGCCAGCTCAGAGTCCCTTCTGATCCCAGAAATCATGGGCTGGGAAGCACCCGTGGCCAATCCCAGCTGATGTTCAGGTACAGCCACTCTTACCATGTCCTGACCGTTCCTCCTCTGGCTTCTCCTCCTCACCAACACCCTACAGGGCCACAAACACAGGAGGAATGTCCATGTCAGAGAGGTAGCAACTGGGAGAAGCCTCCCTTGTTCCTCACATCTCTGCAGCAAGACACTCATCTTGCACGACATCCCAGGTACCCAAGTCCTCCAGCTCCACTCCCTGCACCAGCAGGCACGCACTGGTTTGCACTGGGTGGATGCAGCATGCTGCTGCAGCAATACTGAGATGTTCCAGGAACTGCTGGGAGCACTTTGGAGTCCCAAAGTGCTGCTGAGCTCCAAGCCCCAAGTGGAATAAGCTTTACAGTAACAGACAAGCTCCTGCACTGGCCAAGAAGAACTGCAGAGAAACACTTGGGAGGTGAATTTCTTACCTGTAAGCACAGCAGAATAAAGCTGAGACTTGAATTACTGCACAGAGCTCTTCTGCCCACTCCATGTTCACGGGGCTGGGGGGGGATTGTGTTTGTTTACAAGAAAATAAGGACCTGTGAATTTATCCTACAATTCTAACTTAGTCCAGGCTCTTTCTTCCCCTCCATTCCTTTCAGCCCATTCTGCTGCTGGGTGGAAACAAGACACTATTTTTAACATCAAACTATAAAGGAAACCTTTAGGAAAGCACTAAGCCTTTAGCTTCCATGCCCATTTCTTCATCCATAAGCCAAGGCTCATATTCCTCACAGGTGAGCTTGTTAACTTGTTTCACAACCATACCAGGGTTTCCCCTGGCAGGTGCTATGGAACACAGGACAATTTCTCAGGTCTCACCCCTGCAGTGGGAATTGACCTGCAACTGTGTGAGGAACTCTGGGTTACTGTGGTTTTGAGCCTGATGTCCCCAGGGCCTTGTCTGTCCACAGGCTGCTTCATTTCAGTCACTTAATTCAGATTAAGGAGGGCTTTTGCTAAACCATAATGGTCCTGGCTGAAATAAACACTCAGCTCCTGCCCTAGCTTCATGCCATTCCAGCCCTGCTCAGATCCCTTTTGCAACCCGGCTGCTGAAGTTCACCTAGAACAAAATAAATGTGTTAATCCCTTTCAAAGTGTTTTCCAGCAAGGAGATGGGATTGATCTTTCTGGAACAATTCCATGCTACATGCTGACAGACCACGGGATGACCTCTTCCTGAGGGAGGTCCCAGACAGACTTGCTTGCCAGGGCAGGGCCATGGCACAGGACCAGGGAGCCAGGAGGGTTTCGTAACCCTGGTGGAGGTGGCAGCAGGGAGTTATGGTGTTACACAAGCCATTTCCCAGCCCTGCTTGTTCACTGTCAGCAACAGCAGCACCCTGGGCATGACCCAGGGCAGCCCACAAACCTTCCCCACCAGCTCCAGCTCTGCAGCTCAAGAGGGGATTAGAGCTCAGCTGGCTGCGTTCCTCACAAGTCGAAACCAAAGGCACGTTATTTGCAACCCAGACACGACTCTTGCCAGCTCAAGTCAACTCAGGTTTCATTTTCACAGGCAGTCGGGGCACGATGCACCCCCACAATCCCCCACCAAGGCCAGGAGAGCTGTGAGGATGCAAATCAGAGGCAGGAACACCCTGGGTGTGAGGACAGCACAGAGGCTGTGACTCAGCAGAAGAGCCAGCCAGGTCCTTGCCTCTCAGCTGCACTAAGCACAGGAAAAACAAATTCACCACTTTCCCTCTGATCACTTCAGCAAACAGAGAGGCCAAACAAACAGACCGAGGCACCTACATCATCTAACACACTTCCCTCTTGCCCAGCTGGAAAAAGATGATTCCTTTTTCTTTTCCACCACGCAGTATGGAAGGCACAGAGCCCAACACCAACCAAGAGAACAGAGAAGACCCAATACCCCTAAGGATATATGTTTTTTTAATTAACCATTATTCTGTTTCTAAATTACCTGCTGCAAGAGGCTTTCCAGATCATTTAAACCCTGCCTATCTGCAAGAGGCAGAGTTGACTCATTAGGGAGTTACAGGATGTATTCACTTATGCAGCCTTGGGGGAATTATTATATTCCAGGCTTCGCATCAGATAAAATCCAGACTCTTGTAAGACCTGGCATCACCACAGGGCAGTGAGAGCCTGCAGAGAATTTGGGGTCCCTGTTAGGTCTGTGCACCCAGCAGTTCCTCTCCCTCAAGCACAAACCTGGGGTGTTCCCAGCCTCAACCCAGCCCCTTGCTGCACCCAGGCCTGAAGCCTGATCACGACTCCTGGCATCAGCTGCCCCTTCCATCAGCCTTCAGAGATGCCAGCAGGGACGTAATTCCTGGGGGTGAGCAGCCAGCACAACTCTGCCAGTCTTGCAGAGAGACAGGCAACACCACTCTGGGGTGAAACGGGCTGTATTCACCAACCACCACCGTGTCTGCAGGCTCTGAAGCCCTCAGCTTGCCCTGGGCAGTCTGCTGGTGGCCATCTGCAGATTGCCTGTCCTTGAAGTCTTCCCTGTTCTTGCCACAGGGGAGCAGAGAGGGCTGGAGGCACCGGTGCAGCCTATTTATGAAGTTTGAAGGCAGGGCAAGGACTCAACCCTGCTCCAAAGGTAGAAGACTTTGCATCATGCAGCACCACGAACATGTTTTGCAGCGAAGGGATCACCCGCACACAGAGGCAGCAGGAACCCACGGGTTACCTGGAGGACACAGCAGCTGGAGCCCCTCTGTGGTCTTGCCCCACTTCTTCTGCCCCAGGCACCTGGGGCAGGGCTCCCTGGCAAAGCCCACCCAGGTTTTTCCGAGGGGCTTGGGGAGCCATCTGCTGTTATCAGTTCACATTACAGCACCTCATCACCCTGCTCTGCCACTTTCTGCCCAGGAGCAAGCGAGCTTGAAACATCTCCTCTAGATTAAACCACCACCAGAGATGAGACCCACCTGAAAGAGGCCACTGGGGACTTTCTGCAGGAAACACAGGCACTTCCCATACAGGACCAAGAGAGGAAATTTGAGCCGCAAGAAAATTTTAGCCTCTGCCCAGACAGTCCCCAGGTGAAGCCACAGCTCTTACAGGAGCAGGTGGAAGCACCAGGGGAAGCTCCAAGTCACCCACCTGCTACTGGAGACACCACCCACCTCAGCCCCCCACGCCAAGGGCAGCACCACTTGGTACAACAGCACAGCCTGAACTGCATCACTTTCTTCAAGCTTACTAGCGAGGAAAAACAAAAACCAAACCCAAACACATCACTTCCCAGCAGAAAAGAACCAGAAATTCCAAGTGCAACCCCTAGCCCTCCAAATAAACACACACACGAGCCCTCTCTGGGGCAGCCAGGGTTATACAGGCCCCAGGGTCTCCAGCCTGTTTCAGGTTAAAAGGGCTCAGCTGCCCCCAAACTTCCTACCCCCAGACCCCAGGAGGAGGAGCAGGGGGGGAGCAGCTCTCAGTGCTCCCCTCTCCCTGCAGCAGCGCCCTGGAGGAGCTGGGCAGCACCTGGGAGCACCCACCCTGCACCACTCTTAGAAATGAAATGTAGTGTTGATTTTGCATTCTAGTGTTAGAAACGTAGTGTTGGGTTTGGTTCACATATATATATATTCTAGTGTCAGGAACATATAGTTTGTTTAAGCACATAAATATATATACTTTAGTGTTAGGAACATAATAGTTTGTTTAAGATAAGTGAGATATCTGCACATTCCAATTACTCCAAGAGTGGTTTAGAGCCCAAGAAACTGAGGGACTGAATTGGGCTCCATCTGGGGGATCTGAACATGGAGAAGGGTTTATGGCCCAAGATAAGGATGAACAAAGCTACTTCTATGTTGCTCCTCAGGGCAGGATGACACCAGGAGATTGTTAATTGGGAAGACAGCCAAGGGGGCAAGAAAGGTCAAAATTGTACCTTAAAAGGTAAAAAGTAACCTGCTAGAATGGAATGTGCAAACAGGGGCGGGAAACTTATAGGATAATTTGAAGCCTGGGATGGGCTGGAAACCCTGGAGTGCCCAGCCAGGGGGGAAACAGGAGGGAACTTTGCGTGGGGAATAGGGAATATAAAGCGTTATTCACCTTGCTATGGGTGTGCCTGCTTGCTTAGGTCACCCCTTCTTGCAGGGATGCAAATAAACTGTGCTTGGCTGCAGGATCCGTGCGGGGCTGTCATTGGCGCCACAGACGTTCCTCACCGCACCCTCCCCGCAGAGCTGCGGGGGGGATGTTCGTGCTCCGGCAGCTGCTGCCCCGACCCGGCCAGCCCCGAACCCCCCCGGGCTGCACCCGCAGGGGTCTCGCTTCCCGGCAGAGGGACGGGTGGATGTTGCACACTCGCTGGGCCCGGGACGGCTTCGCTGCTCGTGTCAGAGCCCGGCGGGTGTCCCGGCTGCAGCAGCTGCCCCGGGGGCTGCGGGTGTGCAACCCTGGCACCTCCAGCCTGCTGAGCGTGCAACCGCCCCCACACCGAGTGTGCAACCCTGGCACCTCCAGCCTGCTGAGCGTGCAACCGCCCCCGCACTGAGTGTGCAACCCTGGCACCTCCAGCCTGCTGAGCGTGCAACCGCCCCCGCACTGAGTGTGCAACCCTGGCACCTCCAGCCTGCTGAGCGTGCAACCACCACCACACTGAGTGTGCAACCCCCGGCACCTCCAGCGTGTTGAGCGTGCAACCGCCCCCGCACTGAGTGTGCAACCCTGGCACCTCCAGCGTGTGGAACGTGCAACCGCCCCCCCGGGCCGGCAGGGGGCGCGCGGGGCGCGCGCGCGGGCGGAAGTGCCGCTCGGCCCGGCGCGCGCGGCCGAGGCGCCCATGGGGCTCCTTAAAGGCGCCGCCGCCCCCTCCCTTCCCCCCCCCCCCAGCAGCCGGCGGAGGGAAACGCCGCACGCGGCTGGAATGAGCAGGTGGGGTGGGGCCCCTGGTGACCCCCGGTGACATCCCCCCCCCCCTTCCCCCTTGTGATCCGCTGCCTCGGTTTCCCTCCGTACCGCGGGTCGTACGAGGTGGCCGCGGACCCGCCCCCCCCGGGGGTCCCGGCCTTGCTGGGAGGGAGCGGGAGGAGCGGGACCCCGGGGGGGGGGGGACACGATTGTGAACCGCGAGGGGGGCTGCAAAACCCCAGAGCCTGGGCGGGGGGTCCCCGGGGGGGGGGGGGGGGGCTGCAGCCCCCGAGGACGTGGGTCAAGTGTTTGGGGGGGGGGGGCTGCTGCAGACCCCGGCGGGGGGGGGCTCAGCCCTGGGCTGGGGGGGCCCCCCCCGAGGGAAGGGGTGCCAAGCTGGGGGGGGGGGGGGGGTTGCAGAGCCTCGGTAGGGGTGCAGGCTGCAGGACGGGGGGTGCCCCCATCCCCGGGGGGGGCTCCCCGGGCCATGCCGGGGGGGGCTGTGCAGGGCAGGGGACACACCAGCGCCCGTCCCCCCCTTTTCCCTGGGAGGGCTTTGTCCCCTGGCCCCCCCAGGGGATCATCTCACCCCCTGTTTTGTTTTTCCCCCCCGAGCATCACAGCGAGGGACCCAGCGCGGGGGGGGGGGGGGGGGCTTCCAGGTGACGCTTTTAGGGGCTTATTTATTTTTCCCTTTAAAAAAGCAGCTCCCAGAGCTCGGGTGAGGCCGGGGAACCCTCCCCGTGCCCCGGGGGGGGGGGGTTCAATCACGGTTCGGTGGGAACCAGAGCGGGGGTTGGTTTGTTGGGGTTTTTTCCCCTCCTCCTCCTCCTCGTGTCAGGGTTTGCTGGAAGGGCCGGGTCAGAGGGAAGGACCTTTTCCAACGGGAGCGTGCTGGGGGTGCTGGGCTGCTCCTCTCCTGGGTCTGGAACAACGGGACCCCTCTGGGATCCGTGCCCACCCCCCCCCCAGCAGGGCTGGCACCGGGATGGACCCGTTCCCTGCTCCCCAGCACCCAACGAGCCCGAAGCCCATCACTGCAAGATTTATGACTCCTCTGACCTTGTAAAATTGCTGAGTCAGACGGTGAAAGGCTCTTTTTTTTTTTTTCCCCCCCTGCTGCTGCATTCCCTGGCTTTAAAAAAAAAACAAACCAAACCAAAACCAAAACAACCACCACAACAAACCTGTGGGTTCCTGAAGCCTGGAAGGTTTTCCAGGCATGCACGGGGCTCGCTTCTCCTGGTCCTCCTCCTGCAGGAAAGGTGGGATGTTCCCAGCTTCCCCAGGGCAGAGGTGCTGGCCCCGGGGGCTGCAGTCTTGCCAAGCCCCCCCTGAGCCCCCCCCCCCCCCGGGGTGGGCAGCAGGAGGGTGTGGGGGAGGCAGCAGGAGGTTTTGGACGTGTGAACCCTTTTCGGGGTGCTCGGTGCAAGGGGGAGGGGGTTCCCCAAAGTGTTGTCCCTCCAGGGACAGCTTTGGGCCCTGCTGCCTCCTCAGGCAGTGCTGGGGTGGGGGTGACATCACAGCCTGGCTGGTCTTTGGACCTTGTTCCCTCTTGTCCTTTAATTTTCCAAGTGCAGGGAGGGGACAAGCCTCCCTCCCCAAGGCTGGCCTGGACCATCCCCACCAGTGAGGCTGGGCCTGCTGCCAGCAGTGGGGCTGGGGGGGGGTGGGGGGTGTTATCAGGGCTGGCCCAGCCCCAGGAGCAGCCTCTGTGCCCCCCCCTGGGGCAGCATGATTACGGGGGGGCCGTGCCTCCCTGTGCCACGCCGATAGCACAGCTGGAGCTGGGACGTCTGTCCTCGTGCTGGTGGGACAGGGATGCTAAGGGGGGGTGTTCCCTGGGGAGCCATCACTCATCCCTGGGCAGGGACCCCCCCCCTGGGAGCACCCCTGGCCTTCAGCATCCCCCCCTCCCCCCCTGTGTTGCAGGGGACCAGGGTCATGGCTGAGAAGACATCCCCGAGCCCCGGGGGGGGCATCACGCCGCTGCAGCAGATGCTGGCCTCGGGGACGGGGGCCATCCTCACCTCCCTCTTCGGTGAGGAGCAGGGGGCAGGGGGGAGCTGGGGGGCGTGGGGGCTGGCACAGCATGACTTAGAGGGAGGGTGTCATTCCAGTGACGCCGCTGGACGTGGTGAAGATCCGGCTGCAGGCCCAGAGGACCCCCTTCTCCAAAGGTAACCCCACTCGGGCTGGGGGGGGGGGGTCTCCAGCCAGCAGCCCCTGGGGATGTCTCGGTTGGTGGAGCTGGTGACAGGGATTTCTTGGCTCTAGAGCATGGGGCCATCACGAGGTGGCAGGTTACCCTGGGCCCCTCGTCCTGACAGGCTCGGGGGGCCCCGCTGGGGGAGCTGGGCTGATGCTCAGCTCTGTCCTTCCCCCTCAGAGCCCCTGTGCTGCTGCCAAGCGGGGTCAGCACGGGGCCTGGCAGCCCCCTGCCCGTGGGGAGTGGGGTGAAAGGGCTCAGCCTGCCCTGGCTGCTCCTCTTTCCCCCCCACTGCCTTTCTGCCTGTCCCTGTGCTGCTCCCCACACCTTCCATGGGGCAGGATGGACCCCATGGGCTGTGCCCCTCCCCAGTCTGTCCCCCTCCCTGTGGGATCAGCAGGCTGGGGCTGCTCCCAAGGGGCTGGTTTGGTGACAATAGGGCCTGTTTGGGAAGCAGCTGTGGGGGCATCCAGCCCCTTCACCCACGGAACTGTCCCACTGCCCAGCTCTGAGCTGTGGCACATGCGTGTGGCACGTCCCCCGTGTCACCACTCAGCGTGTCCCTGTTGTGTGTTTCAGTGTGTCCAGCACAGTCTGTGCCCTGGGGTGCTCAGCAACCCACATGTGAGTACGCCCAGGGGCTCCGGGCAGCTCCTGCCACCAGCAGCTTTGCTTTCCCAAGCCTTGATCCCAGTTTCTTCCCTGCTGGTGGCAGCTCAGGCTCCTCCAGCTGAGGGGACATCCCTCTCTGGTGTGGGGGCTGCTGTGGTCCCCAGCCCCACAGCTGCTCCTGGGGCTGGCCCTGCTCTGTCTCTGCTGGGTCCTTGCCTTGGGGGGGTCTGCTGAGGGTCTGTTGTGCAGCAGGCCTGGCTGGCTGTGGTCTCCCTGTCCTTGCTGTGTCTTGTCACTCTGTAGTGTCCCTATGTCAAAGTCCCCTTGGATCTTGGCTGCCCCACTTGCTCCCTGCTGCTTGGTGTCCTCGTGCCTGACCCGGGAGTACCGTGGAGCAGCTGTGCTGGCCTCCCCACTGTGCCAGGCCAGTGGAGCTGGCTCCCAAGTGAGGCATAAACCTCTCCTGCCATGCCCCTGTCCCCGTGGTGGGGCTCAATGTCCCCTGCCGAGGGTCTGGCTGTGGTCAGACCCTTGTTGGAGGGTTATCCCTCCTGTCCCTGCTCTGAGGCTGGTCCCCACCAGGCTTGAGCATTGAGGCTCTGGCTCTCCTGGAGGAGTTGATGGTTTTGGGGGATCAAAGGAGCTGGACACGGGGGCAGAAGGGAAGGGTCTAACAGGGATGCTGCTGTCTCCTGCCCCAGGGAAGTGTTTCCTCTACTGCAACGGGCTCATGGACCATTTGTACGTCTGCCAGAACGGCAACAGCTGCACTGCCTGGTACAAGACCCCCACCCGCTTCACCGGCACGCTGGTAGGGGCTGTGGGCACGGGCAGGGGGGCAGGGGACCCAGAGAGGGGGCTGGGGGTTTTTGCTGGGTGGGACTTGCCCCCTCTCCCTCCTCTAACCTCTCTCCCCCGTGCTCCTCCCTCTCCCCAGGATGCCTTTGTGAAGATCACACGCTACGAGGGCATCAGGTCTCTGTGGAGCGGTTTGCCCCCCACCCTGTGAGTTTGGACCCTGCCTGGGGGTGGGGATCGGTGCTAATGCCTGCCTGGGCACGTGGGCATCCACCCCACACCTCCTGCCAGTCCCTGGGGGGATCCTGCCTGCCCCTCACACCCCTCCTCCTTGCCAGGGTGATGGCTGTGCCAGCCACCGTCATTTATTTCACCACCTATGACCAGCTCCGGGACTACCTGCACACCCGGACAGGGAGTGGGGGGCACCACATCCCCTTGTTGGCCGGGGCCCTCGCCAGGCGTGAGTACCCCTCCTCTCCAGGGACCCCCCTGTGCCCACCTGGTATCCTTCTGGGAGAGCACAGTGGGTCTCTTGGCTGTTGGTGCCCTCATTTGGTGCCTGGCTCTCCTGGCTCTGGGGTGGCTGCTGGAGTAGCCGGTGCTGATGTCCCGTGTCCTCCCTGTTGCAGTGGGTGCTGTCACAGTCATCAGCCCCTTGGAGCTGATCCGCACCAAGATGCAGTCCCAGCAGCTCAGCTACCGGGAGCTGGGGGTCTGCATCCAGTCAGCAGTGGCTCAGGATGGCTGGATGTCCCTCTGGAGGGGCTGGGGACCCACCGTGCTGCGGGATGTCCCCTTCTCAGGTATGGCTGCAGATGGGGAGGGGGGGGTACGAGCATGGGCCAGAGTAGCAGCCCTGTCCGTGGTGGGGTTGGTGTGTCTGGGGTGCCTCATCGTAGCACTGGTGTCTCTCCTCTCCTCCCAGCTCTCTACTGGTTTAACTACGAGCTGGTGAGGGAGTGGATCTGCAGGCAGGCCCGGCTGGACGAGGCCACTGTCATGATCAGCTTTGCCTCTGGGGCCATCTCTGGCACAGTGAGTTTGGTTCTTCAGGTCCTGCTCTGGTGGCCGAGGTTGTGGGGGTTTATTTCGTGTTGATGGTTGGACTCGGTGATGTCAGAGATGCTTTCCAACCATGACAGTTCTGTGGTTTGGGACCCTGGGGTCTGCACCACTCGGGGGGCTCGCTCAGCTGTGAGCAGGGGGCTTGGCCCCATGGGGAGCAAGTGGTGGGGCAGGGATGGCACCAGGAGGTGACAACAGAGTTGCCAGTGGGTGGGGACAGCGAGGTCCCATCTCACCTGGTCCCACAGGTGGCTGCAGTGCTGACTCTGCCCTTCGACGTGGTGAAGACCCAGCGGCAGGTCCAGCTGGGAGACAATGAGGTGCACCCAGGTGAGGGACCAGACTCTGGGCAGATACCTGGGGGGCGGGAGGGAGACAAGACTCCCCTCTGGTAGGTGGGCACCCCCAGACCCTCACCCACTCCCCTCTCCCTGCAGTCACAGCTTCCAAGCCTTCCTCCACCTGGCTGCTCCTGCGGCGCATCCGGGCCGAATCCGGCACCCGGGGGCTGTTTGCAGGTAAGGCTGAGCCCCCCACCCCGGGCTGGGGTCTCCTGGTGTCACCGAGGGGCTAACGGGATTGTCCTTGCAGGCTTCCTGCCCCGTGTCATTAAGGTGGCACCTGCCTGTGCCATCATGATCAGCACCTACGAATTTGGCAAGAGCTTTTTCCAGAAGCTGAACCAGGAGCGGCGGCTGCGCGGGTTGTGAGGCTGGGCTGGGGCAGGGCTGGATGTGGCTGGTGGCCCAGGGGACAGTGCCAACCCTGCTTCTGGGCCCTGGGAGCACCAAACCCCACTCAGCTCTTGGCCAAAGCCCAAGTGCCTTCGTGTTGTGCTCTGCCTCCCCCCGGTTCCCCAGCCACAGAGTGGGGGGACACGGGTGCCTGCTGCTGTGACACGGGGGGGATGTCCCCCACGCTCCTCCCTTGAGGCTGGATGGATGCTGCTGAATTTATGGACACTCTGGTGAGGAAGGGGTGACCTGGAAGCCTTGGCAGGAGTTGGAGCTCTGGAGAGGACCAAACCCTCGAGGGCTTCTCTGCTCCAACCTGGGCTCTGCCCCTCTTCACCACCAGTCACGCACAGGATCCCCTTGCCATGGTGAGGGGACACGTCAGGACCCTCTCCCAGCCTCTGGACCTCTCCTGCTCAGGGTGGCCCTGGCCCCTGGGCTGGGACCCTGCCTGGGGACAGACCTCACTGCTGCTCCCGGGGGTGACATTCTGGCACCAACCCTCTTCCCGTGCCCCTCTCACTGTGAGGTCCTGCCCTAGTGTCATGCCCAGGGCAGGTGCTGCCCCAGCTTGCCCAGGACTCCAGGAGGGAGTTTCTTTTATTTTCTTAAATAAAAAGCAATATTGTCTCTTGGGGCAGGGATTCCTTTCCCTGCTCCCACATCTTAGGGCTGTGGAAGGTGTCCCCCGTGGGTGACAGCTGTGTCCCTGCTGTGTGGGCGTGGTGCTGTCAGCCACCAAGTCCTTGCTGGGCTTTTATAGAATCCCAGACTGGTTTGGGTTGGAAGGGACCATAAAGATCATCCAGTTCCAATACCCTGACATGGGGGGGCTCCTTGGGGTGAGGAGACTCCAGGACCACATTGCTACCCCCAGCAGTGGATGGGGCAGCCCCTTAGGTGGCCTGTTTTGGCCCAAAGGTGATGTTCCTGCCCTGGTGTTCTGCTGAGGGGGCCTGGAGGAGGCTCACTGGACAACCTCCCCCCCCAGCATCCATGCTTGGGGTGGGATCTGGGGGCACAAGGGGGTCTTTCCCCCCTTTCCCAGGTCGGGGGAGCTCACGGAGGCCAGCTCAGCTTGCTGTGTTTATTGATTCCTTTTGCTCCAACCAGGCAGATGGGGCTGAATTAAAAACCAAAATTCACTCAAAACAACCCGGGGAGGGAGGATGGGAAAGGGGGGGGGAGGAGGGGGCCCTGTCCCTGTCGTGGGGATGTTGCTGCAAGAAGGGGGGGACAGCTGGTCCCCAAAGGGGGGGCCGGGGGGAGGCTGGGCACTAGAGGGCAGGCAGAGCCCGGGTGGGTGCCCGAGGGATGAGCAGGACAGACGGACACCTCGGGGCTTTTGGCCCTGCCCCCCCCTTCCCCTGCCCCCCCAGCAGCAGTCGCTCCCAGTGTCCCCCCACAGCACAGTTTGTGTGTCCCCCCATCCCATCCCCAGCTCCCGTGGGTCCGGCATCCCCATCCCAACAGGTCCATGGCTCCAGACCAGGCTGGGGCGCCGAGGTGCCGGCCAGGGGGGGGGGTGTCAAGATGGGGAAGGGGACACCCATCCCCAGCTTCTCCGGTGGGTTCGACGAGTCCCTCGGTGGTCCCGGGGTGGCGAGATCAGTCCTCTGCCGTGGGCTGGGCAGCCGGGCCGTGGGGCGGCGAGGGGGCCGGGGGTCTCAGCTGGGGCTGCGGGTGGGGCTGGCTTGGGTGCTGTCGCTCACCAGGCACTCGTTGGACTTGAGGCTGGCCAGGGACTTGCAGCTGGGCAGGGAGGCCAGGGAACCGCAGAGCCCCAGCATGGAGGGCGTGGGGTCCTTCCCTGCGGGCACAGAGCGGGGGGGGGGGTCCTGAGGATTGGGGGGGTGGGGGGCACCGCGGCCTGACAGCCCAGCCCTGCCGCGGGGGGTGGGGAATGGATGGGGATGGGGACCACCCTTCCGTGGGGGACCCGGGTGTCCTTGCCCTGTTGGGACAGCATCCCCAGCATGGGGAGGGGAGATGCTGGAGGGGTCCAGGCGCCTGGGTGCGTGCCGGGTAGGGGAAGTGGGAGGGGGGGGGGACATGCTGAGCCCCCCCGCCCCGGGGCACCCTACGGTGGGGAGGGGGTCTTACCCAAGGGCCCCCAGGGCTCGCCTTCGCGCTTGCCCTCGCCCAGGCACTGGGAGTCGGAGCTGAGGCTGTTCTCGGCCGAGAGCTGGTCGGTGCTCACGAAGCTGTTCCTGCGGAGGGACCGCCCTGAGCCCCCCCGCGCCCACCACAGCCCCGGCAACCAGGGCCAGCCCCTCTGCCTGTCCCCTGGCCAGGGCAGACCCCCCTCCCCGGGGCGGGACGGGGCACAGGGTCAGGGTGGCTCTGCCCCACTTGGAGGGGGTTTACCTCCTGTAGAACTTGCTGTCCGAGCTGCTCTCGTTGCCGTTGAGGGTCCCCAGCGAGGGCCACTGGTTCACCAGAGGTGTCACCATCTCCTTGGAGGCCTGGGCCAGCTGTGGGTTCTCGCAGGGGATCAGCCCTGTCCTGTGGCAAAGGTGGGTGCTCAGCACCCGGCACAGCCACGAGTGCCGGGGACCTGCCAGGAGCAGATGGGACACTGGGGAACCACCATGTCCCACGGGACATGTGGGATACTGGGGACCCTCCACGTCTTACAGCACATGTGGGGCATCTGAGTACTGGAGACCTGCCACCCATCCCATGGAGCAAATGGGACACTGGGGACCCTCTGTGTCCCACAGGGCATACAAGCACCCTGGGAACCCACCACCCGTCACACCCCACAGGGCAGATGGGATGCCAGGGACCACCACCCACCCTGCCCCTCAGGGTCGATGGGGCACTGGGGACCCAGCACCCACCCAAAGCCCATATGACACCCCCCCCGCAGCCAGCCAGGCCCAGCAGCAGCAGGTCCCCACTCACAGCTGCTCCTGCAGCTCCAGGATGACACCCTCCAGCTCCCTCTTCTCCAGCTGGTTCTGCACCATCACCTCCTCCAGGCGCAGCTTCAGCTGCTTGTTCTCCGCCTCCAGGTCCTTCAGCTGCGACTCCCGCAGCCTCACCAGCTCCTCCAGGTACCCCTGTGCAAGGCCACCATCAGCAACACCCTGCTGCCCCCCATCAGGACCCCCCACGTCCCCAGGGCCACCCAGGGTGACAAGGAGAAGACAACAGTGGCATGAAGGGCTGTGGGTGCCACCAGGCTGTGGAAGCAGGGATGCAGTGGGAGGATGCTCTGGGCTGGAGCATCCCAGGGGGGTGGGTATCCAGGTGGTCTCATCCCAGCTCCTGGTACCTTTTGGGCATAAACAATGCGAAATTTCTTCTCCATCTTGCGCCACTTGTTGTACCAGCTGTCATCATCAGTGACCAGGGGCAGGTAGGGGTGGTCGGGGGAGCTGTCCTCACTCGTGCTGCTCTCCACGCTGCCCCGCTCCTCCTCCTCGCTCAGGTGGTCGTACCTGGGGGGTACAGGGGCTCGGTGGGGACAGCAAGGGGCTGGCATGGGTGGGGAGAGCCCAGCTGAGCCCCACCAGGGTGTTGGGGGAGAGACACCACCCCAGGGAGGCCACCCCAGCTCTTACCTCTGTGTGAACTTCAGGTAGGGTGTGTAGTCAATGACCATGGGCATCTTCCCATCCATCACCTCACCCTTCAGGCAGAAGCTGAGGGGTGGCAGGAGAAGGAGCAGAGATTCAGAGCAGCCCCAGGGGGCTGGAGTGGGAGAGAGACACTCAGGGCAGGGTCCCCATGTCCCACTATGTCACCTATCCCTACCTGAAGTCGATGGTGCCGAGCCCGACGAGCATCCCCGTGAGCACCATGGCCTCCTCCCGCAGCATGATGGACCCGTCCTCATAAAACCGCCTGCAGGGGTAAATCCTGGTGCCACCTGCCCCCTCCAGCTCCTCAACACAGCCCTCAGTCCCACCCGGCACCACCCCCAGCCCCCCGGGGTGGGCACAGGGCCGTGGCCCAGGCTGCTCACCTGGTGGTCCGTGTGTCCCGCAGGGCCGTGGTCAGGTACTCGGAGATGCGCTTCTCCATCAGTGCCACACGGATCCAGGCCCGGCCCTGCAAAGCACAATCCCATGGGAACACCCTGAGGACCAGGGCCACCATCGGCCACTCCTCAGATGCCACCCTTGGCTGCTCCCCCCCCCACCATGTTCCTGCCTGCTGGGGGTGGTCTCCACCCAGAACCTGCTTTTGGCCCCATTATCCCCCCACAGGGCCCCACAGCTCCTGTTTCACACCAGTGACCCTGTGGGCTGAGATGGGGCTGCAGGAGGGCAGAGGTGATGGGGACAGAGGGGATGGGACAGGGATGGGGTGGGAATGGTGATGTGAGGGGGGTGAGGATGAGATGAGAACGGGAGTGGAATTGAGAAAGATGGGAATGGGGAGGATGGGAACAGGATGGAATAGACATGGGATGGGACGGAGATGAGGATGAAGATGAAGGTGAGGATGAGAACGGGATTGAGATGGAGATGGGATTGAGATGGAGGTGGAGATGGAGCTGGGAGTGTAATGGAGATGGCAACAGGGATGGGGTCTTGTGCCAGGGACAGGGTGTGAATGGAAACGGGCAGGGACAGGAATGGGGACAAGGATAAAGACAGGGCTGGGGCTGGCACCTTCCTGACCTTGGCCCTGGAGGTGCTGATGTTCTCCATGTTCTCGATGCTGCTGACACAGTTGTTGGGGACCTTGCTGCAGGCCAGGCGGATGTAGTCCCAGAAGCCGTGCTGCCCATCGGAGCTGAACCAGCTGATGGGGCCTGCGGGGACCCAGGGGCTGTGTCTGGGGGGGCTGCAGTGCTGGCAACCCCCACCGGCCCAGGAAGCTCCAAGCTGGAGCTTGGACACGCTCCCAGCTGCCACCACATGCATCCCCATCCACCGTGTGGTGCAGGGATGGGGACAGGGACGCGCCAGGAGCTGCTCGGGCACTTGTCCCCAGGAGCCACCGTTACCTTTGAAGCGGTGGCTGAGGATCTGCTCGAGGATGGCAGCAAAATTAACAAACTCCTCGGAGGAGTCGTCGATGGGATCTGCCGTGTACTTGTCCAGCAGGCTCTTCACCGAGAACCTGGCGGGGGGGGCACGGGTGTCACACGGTGGGGGGGGGGGGGGGAAGGGACAGCCCCCCCAGCACCCCCCGAGGGGCGCGAGCAAAACGCTTTTGCAGGCGTTGGCTGCGGCGCAGGAAGAGGGCGGTGGGCTGAGCTGTGCCTCCCTGACCCCCCCTTGTCCCCGTGTCCCCCGGGATCCCGGCGGGGCGGCCGCTGCTCCCCCGCCGTGCGAGTGGCCAGGAAGGGCGAACAAAGGCCCCTTCCTCCCCGGCCGTGCGCGGGCGGTGATGGTTTCCCCTTCCGCCCGGTGCTCGTGCTCCGAGGAGAGATGCCCAAGACGTGAAACCTGCTGAGCCCAGCAGGACAGCAGGGATGGGGCAGGTGGGGATCACCCCATCTGTGGGTCACGGGCATGTTGAGGGGGGGAAGGGTGAGGCTGGGGGTCCCCGTGACGGCAGGTGGAGGATGACTCGTCGTGGTAGTGGGGTCTGGAGGTGGCTCGTGGCAGGGCAGTGAGGTCTGGAGATACCCTGGTGTCAGGATGAGGGGTCTGGAGGTGCTCTGTGATGTGACAAGGAGCCCTGGAGGGCCTCCATGTGATGACAGTGGGGTCTGGAGGTGCCCCATGCCATAGCAAAGAGACCTGGGGGACCCCATGTCGTGACAGGTGGATCTAGAGGTGCCCCATGCCATGGCAAGGAGATCCAGGGGGTCCCCATGTCATGACAGCAGGTCTGGGAGGTGCTCCATACCACAGTGACAAGACCCGGGTGTCCCCATGTCATGACAGTGGAGTGTAGAAGTGCCCCATGCCATGGCAAGGAGCTCTGGGGGTCCTGATGCCATGACAGCAGGTGCCCCTGCCATGATGAGAAGCCCTGGGGTCCCCCAGACCCCAAGAGCAGGACCTGTGGGTCACCCCAAGCCTTGGTGCCCCTCAGGTCCCCCCCAGCACCCTGGGGCCAGGCTCTGGTCACAGCCCAACACAAGCAGGTCCTGACCAGAGGTCAGGGGTGGGGGAGGGGCATCACCCCATCCCCGTGTGTGGGGGCCGGGAACAGGCAGGGCCCACCAGCCCCTCCCACGCCATCCCTGTCCCCCCATCCCCTGCCTCGGTCCAGCCGGCCATCACCATGGCAACCCTCATCCTCCATCCCCGCCTCCATCCCTGCCGCCCGGAGCGGTGAGGGGGGGGGGAAGATCTGACGTCACTTCCTGGGCCCCCCGCCCGCAGGGGGGTCCTCAACCCTCCCCCCCACCCCCCGGAGCCCCGCTTGCCCCGGGCACCAGCCCCCCCCACACTCCCCGCTCCCCCCCGCATCCCCTCCCGCCCCTCCCCGCCACCCCCGGCACCCTCCATGTTGTCGTTGTGTCCCCAACCCCCCCCGCAACCATCGCACCCCCCGAGGCCCCCCCAGCCCCAGCGCCCCGGCCCCACCACCCCTTCCAAGCCCACCCCCATCCTTTCCCCGCATCCCCATCCTCCTCCTCCCTTGCTCCAATTTCTAACCCCCCCCCCTCCCCCCAATAAAACAACCAAATCCAGCATCAACAAATAAATCCACCCCTCGGGGCGAAGGGGCCGCGGGGGGGGGGGTGGGGGTGTGATGAACCCCCCCCAGCCCTCCCACCCCCCCTTACCCTTTCCCCCCCACCCCTCCTCTTCCTTCCCCCTCCCCCCACCTCCATCCACCCCCCAGCCTCAGTGCTCCTGCTTCTCCCCACCTTCACCCCACACCCCCGCCGTTATTTTGGGGTACCCCCATCAGATCCAGGCCAATACCCCCCCACCCCCCCACCCCCCCCAACCCCAAAAGGGTCTTTCCTTTTCCTTCCCCCCCCCCCCCCTCCACCTGCAGACAGTGATGAGGTTTTTCCTCTCCACGGCGATGTTCCTGGAAGAGGCTTTCTTGGAGGAGAGCCCCAGAGCCATGGCAGCCCGCAGCCGGCTCCTCCCGCCCCGCGCCGCAAGGCCACGGCCGATGGCCCCTTTCTCCCGTGGGCCACCTGCTTCTTTTTTTTTTTTTCCCTCACCCCCCCCCTCTACCCACCCCCCCCATCCCCCCTCACGCCCTTCTCCACCTCCCCCCCCCCCCCCCCCTCCCCTCCCCCCAAACCCCGCGCAGGCTTTTTTCCTCCGATGATACCCACGGCAACGGGCCCGTGCGCCTCCCCCCCCCCCCCCCCCCCCCCCCCCAAATTAAAAGGGATGAGGGGCCTGCTCCTCTCCCCGCCTCCCCCCCACACCCCCAAAAAATATATATAAATATATCGGTCCTAGGGGAGGTGAAGGGGGTGGGAAATAACGGGGAAAGTGAAGGTGGGGGGCAGCGGTGTCCCCCCCCCACGCCTCGTGGGGGGGCTTCTCTCTGCAAGACTCAGCCCCTCGCCGTGACCTGCCACCCGTGGGGACACTGTGGGCAGAGCTATGGGGGGGGGGGGAACCCACACACACAGGCTGCAGATGGACCCTGGGAAGCCCCCCAGGATAACTGGGAGGGGGGTCACACGCCCCCAGCCCCCGGCTGCCCCCTCCCTGCCTCACGTCCCCTCCTTGGGGGGATGCTGAGCATCACTCCCCCCCATGGGGTCTGGGGGTGCGTGGGAAACCCCCCCCCAAAGCAGGGGCAGTGGGGGAGCGCACCCCCCCAGGGCTGGCTGTGCCGAGGGGGGGGGGGGGGGAACCCCACAATGCTCTTCCTCCTGTGCCGTGCCTCAGTTTCCCCACTGATGTGACAGAGAAATCGGGAAGGGGGGTGAATACCACGGGCACCCAAGTCCCCCCCCCCCACCGCAGCACCCGGATAAATCAGAGTCACCCTGAGCAGAGAGGCAACCCCCCCACGCCACAACCCTGGGGACACATCCCCCCTTCCTCTGTGCCCCCCCGGGGTGCCCCACTCCCCCTCTGCCCCTGCAAAGCGCGCCCAGCTGAAGGGCAGCGGGACACCCCGCAGGGGAGGGACCCCCAAACCCCCCGGGGTGCTGCAGGGAGGGGGCCCTTGGCAGCCCCAGATAACGCCGGGGCCGTTATCGGAGCGCCCAGCCCGCAGCTGCCCCCCCTCCCTGCCCCAAGGGGGGGGACAGGCCAGCGGGGCCCAGCCCGGGGGGTCCCCTCGGCACCATCCCGACCCCACGGCCGGGGCACGAGCAGCTGGGATGTCCCCACGGGTGTCCCCAGGCTCTGGGGTGACCGGGGTGTGTGTGGGGGGGGGGGGGAGGAGGGGGGGCTCGGGTACCCCAGGCCTTTCCCCACATCCCGGGGTTTGGGGCTGGGGGCCGGGAGCCCTCTCGGGAGGCTGCGAAGGTGGGGACACACTCCCAGGCGTGCAGCCCCGGCTCTGCAAACCCGCTCACACACGCGTGTGCAAATACGTGCGCACACTCCGGAGCGGGCACACGCATGCACGCTCGTGTGCACACACGTGTGCAAATACAAATATGCACACAGGTGTGTGTGTTCATGTGCACCTAGCATGGGTGCACACACACACAGATGTACACACATATGCTCACAGATGTGCACACACACACATATATATGCACACACACACTCACAGATGTGCTCATGCACACACACACTCACAGATGTGCACAGACACACACACAGAGATGTGTACACACACAGACAGATGTGTGCACCCACACAGATGTGCGCACACACACAGATGGGTGCACCCACACAGATGTGCACACACACTCACAGATGTGCACACACACACACGTGTGCACCCACAGCCCTCTCCCTGCATGGGGGCAGCCCTGCCCATCCCACCCCCCGGGGCCGGTGATCCCGGGGGACAGACGGAGCCCCGGCCGTGTCCCCCCCCACCCCGCACCCTCTGCCCTCCCCCCCCCCCGCACCCAGGCGGGGGGAACCTCCCCGGGAACCCCTTCTTTTTTTTTTTTTCACCCTTTTTTTTTTTTTTTAAGGAGAGAAACCCCAACCCGCGGGGAGGAGGGGGGACAGCCCGGGGGGGTTCCCGGGGATTCCCCGCAGGGAAACCCGGAGCCTCGTAAGCAAGATAGTGGGGGGGGTGGTGATTTGGGGGGGTCACCGGGAGAGCGAGCTGGCCTAGCCGGGCTGGGGGGGGGGAGCAAGGGATGCGGGCAGGGAACGGGCAGGGAACGGGCAGGGCGCAGCCTCGACGGCGCAAGATGTTGCACCCCGATAATCCTTGTTTACGGGGGGCCCCGGGGGGGCCGGGTGAGCCCGAGGAGGGGGGGGGGAAGATTAGGGAGGTGAGCGTGACTCAGGGCATTTGGGCTCTCTCCGGCGGGCAGAGCGCGGGCAGGGGTGGCGCGGAGGCACCCCAAGGGTAGGTGCGGGGTCACGGGTGGCATCTCGGGGTGTCCCGAGGGGGTTGGGGGAACGGTGGGGCCAGGTGGGGTGGGGGGAACAGCCCTGGGTGACCCCAGCGTGGAGTGGGGTCTGTAGGGCTGTCAGTTGGGGGGGTGCTGGGCTGGGAGATGCTGTGGGCCAGGGAGGTGTGGGATCCATGCTGAGCCCCGGGGGGGGGACACCCGCTGTGGAAGGAATCGCAGGCACCCTGTATGGATGGTGTGGGATGTATGGGATCCATACTGAGGCTGGTGCCCACTGTGGGAGGGAGCTGAGCTGCATTCCATGGGTGGTGTGGGATGTATGGGATCCATGCTGAGCCACGTTGGGTACCTGCTGCCTGAAGGATCCCAGCCACGCTGCAGGGATGGGATGGGATGGGATGTATAGGATCCATACTGAGCTGTGGTGGTACCCACTGCAGGAGGGAGTCCAGCTGTGCCATGTGGATGGCGTGGGATGTATGGGATCCATGCTGAGCCACGTTGGGTGCCTATTGCTTGAGGGATCCCAGCCACACTGCAGGGATGGGATGGGATGTATGGGCTCTATACTGAGCTTGTGCAATGTGTGCTTTGGGAAGTACAGGCTGTGTGCTGAGCCATACTGGATATATGGCACAGAAGGTGTCAGCCTGGTCCCGAGTCACACCAGCTGTGTGGTCTGGGAGGTATGGACTCCATACCATGCACGGGTGTGGGAGCTATGGGCTCTATACTGAGCACGTTGTGGTGCAGCAGATACGGGTTCTGTATGGTGCCCATGGGGGGTATGCTGGGGGAGGTTTGGGCTCTATATGGTGCCCATGGGGGGTATCCTGGGGGAGGTTTGGGCTCTATACTGTGCACACACGAAGTGCCTGGAGCGGGGAGGTGGGGTTTGTTCCGCACACCCCGTGTGGGATGTACGGGCTCCATACGGTGCCGGGTGGTACAGGGACTGCTCTGGCGGGTCGGGGTGACCTGGGCACAGGGTGCCCCTCACGTCGCAGCCCCTCAGCCCCTCAGCCCGGCCCTGGGGCAGGGCGGGGGGCAGTGGGGAGAGCGGGGCGGGGGCCCGGCCGTTATCAGCGGGGCACAGCTCGGAGCACCGGGCTGATGCAAGAGCCACCGGCGGGGCTGGGGGGGCCGGGGGGCCCCGGGATGTACCGGCCTGGGGGGACCGGGGGCAGCCGACGCTGCGGGGCCAGGCGGGGCAGGAAGGAGGAGGCCGGGTCCGGAGCTGTCCCGGTTCCCGCGGCCCCGCCGCGGCTCCCGCGTCCCCGTCGGGGATCCCGCAGCCCCAACGGGGTCTCCGTGACACCCCCCTCCCGGGTCCCGCCGCCCCCGCCGGGAGCGAGCGCCGGCATCACCCTGGTGAGATCTGGGGGAGCTGGTCCCCCCCAAAGCCCCTCCCAAGCCCTGACCTTGCAACCCTCCTCGCCGAGCACCCCCCCCTGGGCCGCGGTGCCGGGGGGGCAGCCGGAGTTCCCGTTCCACCCGTCCCCCCCACCCAAACCTGGGGCGTCCCCCCAGGGGGCTGGGGCAGGAGGGAGCTTGGTGGGACCACCCCAGGAGGCTGTGGGCTGGGGGACAGGTGGGGGGTCATGGGGGGTGAGGGGTTATGGGAGATCAGGGGGCCCGGACGCCTGGGTCCCCCCGGGGCTGCCCCGGGGAGGGGTGGGGGGGGCGGTGTGCTGGGACAGGGCTCCCCCTGGCGGTTTTCCCCCGGTACGACCCCGGGGCAGCTGCGGGGGGGCCGGACGGGCATCCCGGGGGGGGCACAGGGAGATGGGGTGCAGACACCGGCTTCACCTTCCCCCCTCCAACCACCCACCCACCGCCCGGGGGGCTGCAGAGGATTTGGGTGCTGAGGGAAGGTGGGGGGGGGGGCAGCAGGGTCTCCCCCCTGCACGCCCCGGGTTGCTGCAGGGTGCGCGTGCCGTCCCGCTTCCAGAGGCACCTGTGAGCACCGCTGTGCCTCAGTTTCTCCTTTCTCACCCCACTGCTCTGCCAAGGGCCTGGCGGGGGCTTGCCGGGGGCGACAGCGTGGGATCCCCAACCCCTGTGCGTGGGTCTAGATAGGACCCCACCTATGTGTGAGGGTCTAGATGGGACCCCAGTCCTTGGGCATGGGTCCACACGGGACCTGACCCTGGGTGCGGGGGCGCGGTGGGACCAGCAGGCGTGCGTGGGCAGGCGTGGGCTGGGGAGGGTGCCGTGTTCCCGGTGGGAAGCTGCCGGGGCTCTGCCGTGTTCCCGGTGGCAAGCTGCCGGGAATCTGCCGTCGCCTGACGTCTGTTCCCACCGCGGATGGCACAGGGCAGGGCACCGCGTCCCCGGGGACCCCCGGCCCCTCCCGGCCAGCGGGGAGCGGGTTACGGGGCCAGGGGCTGTGGGAATGGTCCCGGCATCCAGTACCAGCCCCATCCCAGGGGATAAACCCCCATCCCGGGGCGCACCGAGCGCTGCCCTGGCCTCTCCTAACGTATTTTCTCTCCCTTTCCCCCCGTTCCCGGTTAGAGACCGGGTTATGGTGCCGCCGGGCTGACTGCCGGGACGCAGCGAGGCGGCAGCGGGGGCCGAGCCTGGAGCCATGGAGGGGCCCGGCCAGGTAGGGACCCCCGGCCCCAAGCCCCGGCTCTGCCTCTGCTCCCCCTGCCCGTTCCTGTCCCCGGCACAGCCCCGGCAAGGACCTGGGGGTGCCGGTCCCTGCTGAGCCTGCTTGTCTCTATCCCACAGGAGGCCTACGAGGAGAGGATGAGGAGGAGCCTGGACCCCGAGGGCTACGAGGACCCAGGCATCAAGGGCTCCCACATATCGCTGGGAGAAATGAGCAGTGAGTGGCACGTGTGGGCACCAGGGTTGCATGGGGTTGGCACTGCATGGGCACCGGTGTTGTACAGACACCAGAGGTGCAGAGGTGACAGTGTTGCTTGGCTGGTGGCACTGGCATTGCATGGGGAGTGGCACAGGGGGCTGACAATGTTGCAGGGGCACCGGTGGTTCAGGGTGGTGTGTTGCATGGGTGCCAGAGTTTTGCAGGTGCCAGGGTTGCATGGGCACCAGGCAGCACAGGCATGTTGCAGGGGCACCAGCACTGCATGGGTGCTATGTTGGATGGGCACCAGTGTTGCATGGGCACCACATCCCAGGGGTGCCAGGTTGACACTGAGCTGTTGTGAGGGCACTAGTGTTGCACAGGCGTGTTGCATGCGTGCCAGCATTGCATGGGCACCAGAGCTGCATGGGCACCAGAGTTGCATGGGTGCCAGAGCTGCATGGGCACCAGAGCTGCACGGGCACCGGCGTTGCATGGGTGCCAGAGCTGCATGGGTGCCAGCATTGCACAGATGTGCCAGTGTTGCACAGATGTACTGTCGTTGCATGGACAGGGGGCTCACTCAGAGCCCAGGGTGGCCAGGCAGGACAGGCAGCCCCCGGGGTGGCATCGCCCAAAAGCAGTGACACCTCTATCCAAAGCCCTGGAGCTGCTGAAGTGTAGCCTCCAGCTTGAGGGCTTCAGGTGCCCAAGATGGGGCCGAGCTTGGAGACACCTGGGGTCCTCGAGGCCATGACCTTGAGCCCCAGAGGGAGGTGAGGGGACTTCAGAGGGGTCTGCACCCCCCAGAACATCCCCTTGCCTGAGGCTTGGTTGATTCAGAGCCGCCACCCTGAGGGGGTGCTTGGGCCACCCTGGCCCCCCAGCACCCAGCCCCTGAGGTCCCCATTCGGGGTGACACCAGCCAGGGGGTAACGCTGCCACCTGTTCTGCGCAGGGGCTGGCGCTGGCACCGGGTCCCCCCTGCAGGCGTGGAGGGCCAGAGCCGAGGAGCTGACGCCCCTGCGGTGAGTCCCCACAAATTCGGGGAGGGGCCCCACGGCTGCCCCCCCCCCCCCTCCCCTACCCGGCTGGCATCAGCACGGGGAGGCTGCTGGCACCCCTGGGTGCCGGCGCTGACCCCTCGTCCCGGCGGGGTGTGTTTTGCAGGCAGTACCTGCCCAGCCGCCGGGGATGCTATGACCTGGAGGGGAGGAGGCGTGTGGCCGGGGTCCCCCCGGGACAGGCCAGCCACCGTGGCGTAGGGCAGCGTGAGTGACCGTGGGGACATCAAGGGACAAAAGCCAGCCCTGGCTTGTCCTTTTAACCCCTCCTCCCCCCCCCCCCCCCATAGCCCTTCGTTGTACCGCTCGCCCCGGCTTTGCCACCCCCGTGTCCCCGCGCTCCGAGGGGCGACTGTCACCCGAGCGTCGGGGCAGGCGGCGGGGTGACCGCTGCCACTTGCCCGTAACCGCCCGCTGATTGAGGATAAATAAAGTCTTTGTTTGGGGTGAGGACAAGAACCACTTGGGGCTGAACGCCGCCGGCGCCGGGCGGCTCGGTGGTGGCGGCAGCGGCCGGGACGAGGACAGGCTCGTGCCCACGTGCCGCTGCCAGCGCCGTCGGGGACACCGGGACACACACACACACACACACCCCCTGTCCCCAGTCCCACCAGCACAGCATCCTTCATCCAGCAGGAGCAGGACGTGTGTCCGGCGGCATCACCCCGCTGGGTGAACTGGCCGAGGACAGGAAGGGGACCGCGGTGGTCCCCGGTGGGGCGGGGGGGACAGGGTGAGCCTGTCCCCAGCACCGGGTGGCTGCGGGCGGGCGGGGGCCGGGCCGGTGTTTACTGTCAGCAAAAGCGAAGTGCTCCGGGATTGACGGTGCACACAGGGCGGCCGCGGGCGTGGAGCTCGGCCCCCCCTTTATAGGGCTGGGGCTGTGGGGCCGTGGGGAGAGCGGGGAGGGGGGCGAAGGTAGGCAGGGGACAGGGATGGGGACATCTCGAGCTCCTGGGGTCTGACTGGCCGGGGATGTGCTGTCCCTGTCCTGGTCTAAGGGGCAGTGCTTGGTGCTGGGGGTGTGCTGGTGACAGGGTGGTGGGGCAGAGCGTGGCCGTGAGCCTCACCCTGACCCCCGTGGTGTCCCCGCACTGTCACCTTGTCCTGGAGGTGGGCTGCGGGGGGTGCAAGGGGCTGGAGCTGGGGTGATGGAGGGACACATCCAGCAAACCACAGCTGGGGCTGAGATGGGGCAATGGGTGAAGGACACGTCCAGCGAGTCCAAACCAGGTCTGAGGTGAGGGTGATGGAGCAGGGGACACATCCCAGGTGGGTCTGGGGTGGGGGTGATGGGGGGAGACGCCTCCAGCAGAGCCCAGGGGGGGGTCAGGGAGGGACCAGCTAAAGTGGTGGTGGCTCCACTCGCAGCTTCGTCGGTGACTGATGTGGACCTGGAGGCGGCAGGAAGCAGGAGGCTCTTGTCCCGGCGGGACACCCATGAGGTGGGTGCTGCCCCAGGGACCCCCATTCCCGGGGGCGGGCAGACTGTGGCCACCTGGGGACCAACTCCTGGGGACACCAGGGGTGCTGGCATGGACAGCTGCAGCTCCGGTGCTCCTGGGGATTCCCTGGTGTGGCCAGGGGGGACCTTGACTCCCACCCCGGCTCTGGCTGCAGGGCTACGTGGAGCTGCATGAGCTGGTCATGGACAGCAGAAAGGAGCTGTTCTGGATGGAGGCCAGCCACTGGCTCAAGCTGGAGGAGGACTTCAAGGAAGCTGGACACTGGGGACAGCCCCATCTCTCCTTCCTGACCTACCGCAGCCTCCTGGAGATCCGCCGAGCTTTGGCCAAAGGTGGGGACCTCAGCTGGGGACAATACGGTGGTGGGGACCCCCGGCTGGGGCCAGAATGACAGCAAGGACCCCACACCGGCCAGCTGGTGACAGCGGTGTCCCCACAGGCGCCGTGCTCCTTGACGTAGAGGCCACCTCGCTGGCGGCCATTGCCCATGTCCTCATTGACCAGATGATCTACGAGGGGCAGATCAAGCCACAGGACCGGGATGACATCCTGAGGACGCTGCTGCTGCAGCACAAGTATGGCTGGGGCTGGTGGCCCCGTGGCGGGAGGGGGGACAGACACAGAGCCTGATGTCTGGCTTGGCTCTGGCCCCGGTGGGTCCTGCTGGAGCCCGGCATGGGGTGGAAAATCCCCTTGGCCGTTCGGCTTTGCCTCGCAGCCCAGTTTGGGGGTCCCCAAGCACCCGCGGGGATGGGACTGGTTTTTTTTGGGGGGGGTCAGGGGCGCTGGCCCGTCTGATGCCACATACAACCCTCCCCTCTCCGCTGCTCTAGACATCCCAGCGATGCCGAATCGGTCGCGACCCTGGTGCCGGCGCAGCTCCAGCGCTCGGGCACCGGCCGGGCAGAGGCGGAGCAGCCGCTGCTGCGGGAGCACCAGCCCCTGGAGATGAGCCGGCTGGCGGGCACCGAGCAGGCGAGCTGGGACACAGAGTGGGGGGCAGACGGGCACTGGGGTGCAGGGTTTGGGGGTACAGGGTCCGGTCAGGGTGTGGGGAGGGCTGCTGCTGCCCCCTCTCGCAGGGAACAGAGGGGGACACACCAGAGATGGAGTGAGAGAGGCTGGTTGTCCAGGGGGACACACTTGGGATGGAGGGAAACACATCAGGGGTGGAGTGAGATAGAGTGGGTATAGAGGGGGACACACTGGGGACAGAGGGGGACAGATCAGGGATGGAAGGGGACGTGGAGGGGGACACATCAGGGATGGAGTGAGATACAGTGGGTATAGAGGGGGACACACTGGGGATGGAGTGGCACACGTCAGGGATGGAGAGGGAAATGCAGGGGACAAAGAGGGACATGCAGGGGACAGCCACCAAGGCCAGCCAGCTGACTCCTGCCACTGGTCTGCATGCCACAGAGCCCAAGTGGGGCCACCAAACCCCAGCTCCAAGAGAAGGTCCCTGAGGATGCTGAGGCCACCCTGGTCCTCGTGGGTGAGTGGTCAGAGGGGCTGGGGACACAGGGCTGAGGTGGTGGGCATGGGGTGGGCGTGGTGGGGCTGGGGCTGGGGTGGTGGGCAGGGGCTGGGGGGGGCTCTGGTGTCCTCTGCTCGCTCACTTGCTGCTTTTCTTGCACCTTTTTGCCTCTCCCCACCCTCAGCCCTCCCCGCCTCCTGCTGCTGCTCAGCGCTGCTCTCTGGGCCCTGTGTCCCCAATGTCCCTTGTCCTCACATCCCTTCTCTCCACACCCCTGAGCCCCTGTGTTCTCATGCTCCAATGCCCCTGTGCCTCTCTGTCCTCATGTTTTGTGTGCCCCGTCCCATTCCTTTTGTCCCCCCATGTCCCCATGCCTGTGTCATCTCCCAACACCTGTCCCTGTACCCCCGTGTCTCCTTGTCTCTATATCCCCATGTCCCCACATTTCAATGTCCTCATGCTCCTGTGTCCCCCATGTCTCCATATCCCCACATCCCGGAGCTCTTGTGTTCCTGTGTCCCCATGTCCCTCTACCCAGTCCCCCGTGACCCCCATCCCATCCCATCCCATCCTCCCCCCAGGCTGTGCAGCCTTCCTGGAGCAGCCGACCTTGGCCTTCGTGCGCCTGCGGGCGGCGGTGACGCTGGACGGTGTCCTCGACGTGCCCCTGCCCGTCCGCTTCCTCTTGGTGGTCCTGGGCCCCGACACCCCCCACATCAGCTACCACGAGATCGGCCGCGCCGTGGCCACCATGATGTCCGAGAGGGTACAGCTCACCTGCCACTGCCACCACCCCCAATGGTGCCACCACCACCACCACTGCCACCCCCCCCCCAGCTCTGCCACCACCACAGCCTTCCAGGATGACAGCCCCCCCCGAGCACCCCCGAAGTCCCCAGCCCTGGGGCTGCACCCTCTAAGAGGGCTCATCCACCTTGTGCCACCTCCCTCGCTGTGCTCATGCCCCTGTGTCCCCATGCTGCTGTGTCCCCTTGTCCCCACACACCTTGTGTCCTCATCCCCCTGGGTCGCACTGTCCCCGTGCACGCCTGTCCCCGTGTCCCCATCACCACATGCATCCTTGTCCCCACACTTCTGTGGCCCTGTGGCCCCATTCTCCCATGTCCTTGTGCCCCTATCTCCCCACACACCTGAGCCAAATGTCCCCATGTGCCTAAGCCACTATGTCCCCATGCTCCTGTGGCCCTACATTCCCCGTGCCCCCCCTTAGCCACATGTCCCCATACCCCCATGTCCTCCTGCTGCCTGTCCCCAGACCCCTGTGCCCCAATGCCCCCATACCCCCTATCCCCACCCTGCCCCATCCCCACGGGGGACACTCAGAATCCTGCTTGGTGCCCAGCAGCACCCAGAGATCACTGAACCCTTTATCCCCCGGGCCACCCTACAGGTCTTTCGCCGGGACGCCTACCTGGCTGAGAGTCGCCAGGACCTGCTGAAGGGGGTGGAGGACTTTTTGGAGGCCAGCATCGTGCTGCCACCCACCGAGACCCCCAGCGAGCAGCAGCTCCGTGCGCTGGTCCCGCTGCAGCACCAGCTGCTCCGCCGCCGCTACCAGCCCCCCGAGACAGCCCCGGGAGACACCTTCCTGAAAGACCTGGGTATGGAGGGAAACCCCCAACCCCCCGCCCAGGATCCCCCACCCCCCTGGCTGGGGGGAACCCCCCCATTGCACGCAAGGTCCCTCCATCACCACCTGCTTGTGTCCCCAGGGCTGAAGGAGCCGGCGCCGGAGGATGACGACCCCCTGCGCAGGACGGGGAGACCTTTTGGGGGGCTGGTCCGGGACATCCGCCGCCGGTACCCCAAGTATCTCAGTGACATCAAGGACGCCCTCAGCCCCCAATGTCTGGCCGCTGTCATCTTCATCTACTTCGCGGCGCTGTCGCCCGCTGTCACCTTTGGAGGCTTGCTGAGTAACGAGAGGGACAGGCTGGGGACGCCTTGGGGGGGGCGGGGGGGCGGGGACACCCCCCAGCTGGGCGCAGGGCGGGGGGGAGGGGGTGTCACCTCCTGCAGCACCGCGGGGATGCTCCTGGGGGAGGGAGCTGGGGTTATCGCCCCCCCCTGATCCCAGTGCTGAGGAGTGTGGGGTGGAAGGGGCGGGTGCCCCGGCACCCACCGGCTCTGCGTGTGTCCCGCACCCAGGTGAGAAGACCAAGGGCATGATGGGGGTGTCGGAGCTGCTCATCTCCACCTGCGTGCAGTGTGTCTTCTTCAGCCTCCTCAGCGCCCAGCCCCTCCTCGTCGTCGGCTTCTCGGGGCCCCTCCTGGTCTTTGAGGAAGCCTTCTACTCGGTGGGTGCCCCCCCGCACCCCTGGGTGCCCTCCACCCACTGCTGGTGGTCCCAGCGTGGTGTGGGGCGGGGGGGAGGCTTGTGGTGTCCCCAACCCAGCCCTGGCAGAAGCACGGGGTGCTGCCACCTGGGTGATGGCACATGGGGGTGATGGGAGTGGGGGGGTGGCTCAGGGGTGATGGCACGTGCAGGATGGCACTGGTGGGGTGGCAGCACGGGTGGTGCCATCTGGGTGATAGCATCCTGGTTAGCTGACACCGCAGGGGTGACATCAGGGCAGGGGACACCAAGTAGGTGCTACCATTGGGGTGCTGCCAGGGGTGATCCCACAGGAGTCCAGCCACATTGGGGTGCCACTGTCCCCAGCCCCCGGGCAGGAAGTGCAGGGCCACCGTGAGACCTTGGGCTCCAGCCCCTCTGGGTGCCCATGCTGGGGGCTCCAGGGGGATGACAGGACTATCCCCTCTGGGTCTCCAGTTCTGCAGTGCCAATGGCATGGAGTACATCGTGGGCCGGGTCTGGATTGGCTTCTGGCTGATCCTACTGGTGCTGGTGGTGGTGGCCTGTGAGGGCAGCTTCCTGGTGCGCTACCTGTCCCGCTACACCCAGGAGATCTTCTCCTTCCTCATCTCCCTTATCTTCATCTTCGAGACCTTCTCCAAGCTTGTCACGGTGAGGGGGTCCCACGGTGGGGCAAGGGGGGGGGGGGGCTGTGGGTTGTGGTCCATGAAAATGGTGAAGGATGGAAGGGAGGGATGGAGCCCAGCTCCCAGCCTCTGCTCCCCCTTCCTCAGGGTTTCCTGACTCCTGTTTCTCTCCACAGGGGGACCTGGGGACAGGGGGGTGAAGCCCAGGCAGATGTCCCACCTGGGCTGCAGCAAACATGGTCTTTGCCCAGGAACTGCCCAGGGAACCTTGATTTCTCCCTCCATCCCCTGGCTCAGCCCCTTCTTGGGTGGCTGGTAGCCATGGGACAGTGTCACCCCATGCACTGGGTACCCACAAGGACATTTGTGGGGCTGGAGAGGTGACAGGCAGGCCACATGCCCCATCACACCCCAGAACCCCGCCACACTGAGGTGCCCCTGTGCACCTCACCACAGCCCCAAACACCCCAGGTGACACCCAGTCCCCAGCAAAGCCAGCACTCTCCTCTATCTCCTCTCATGCCCCCAACCCCTGCTCCAGCCCCGTTTCCAACTGAGTGTGAAAGAAACCATCCCACTCCCCCACCCCTGTCCTCCCTCACCCTCACCCTGTCCCTGTCCCTCCCCAGATCTTCAGCCAGCACCCCCTGAAGAAGCACTATGGTGATGAACACTTGCTCAACCCCAAGCTGCCAAAGCCCAACACAGCACTGCTGTCCCTTGTCCTCATGGCTGGCACCTTCTTCCTGGCCTTCTTCCTCCGCAAGTTCAAGAACAGTGCCTACCTGCCTGGCAAGGTGAGGACATAGGGGTCAGGGTGGCATGGGTGTCCCCCCACCCCACTGGACCATGGATGGGGGCAAAACAGGGGCTTGGTTTCCCAAAAGGGGTTGGCTGAGACCATGCAAAATTCATCGCATGCTCCTCTGTAGGTCTTTGATGCCAGTGGGGACACAGATGGGGGGAGTGGGGGAACACCCTTGGTGGAGGGGACACAACACACAGATGGGTTTAGTGTGGTCATGGTGTCCCCACAGGTGAGACGCTTGATTGGGGACTTTGGGGTGCCCATCTCCATCTTCATCATGGCGTTGGTGGACTTCCTCATCAAGGACACGTACACGCAGGTCTGGGAGCAGAGGGAGGGCAGGGCTGGGGGGGGATGACAGGTGTCCCCAACGAGGGGACATGGAGCTGAGTGCTCATCCCTGTGTCCTGTCCCTGTCCCCTTGCTCCACCTTTGCTCCCATACAGAAACTGAATGTCCCCAAAGGGCTGGAGGTCACCAACGGATCGGCCCGGGGCTGGTTCATCAAACCCACGGGGGAGAAAACCCCCTTCCCCATCTGGATGATGTTTGCCTCCGTGGTGCCCGCCCTCCTGGTCTTCATCCTCATCTTCCTCGAGACACAGATCACCACGTGAGGCCTGGGAAGAAGGGGTAGAGGGAGGGAAGGGAGGGCTGGGGAGGGGGTGCCTGGCAGGACAGCGATGGAGGGGACCTGCCACCTTCCCCTTCTGTCCCCAACAGCCTCATCGTCAGCAAACCTGAGAGGAAGCTGGTGAAGGGCACAGGCTTCCACCTGGACCTGCTGCTGATCGTGGCCATGGGGGGGGTGGCTGCCCTCTTTGGCATGCCCTGGCTCAGCGCCACCACCGTCCGCACCATCACCCACGCCAACGCCCTCACCGTCATGAGCAAGACCTCGGCCCCCGGTGAGAAGGCCCAGATCTTGGAGGTCAAGGAGCAGCGCATCAGCGGCTTGTTGGTGGCCGTGCTCATCGGTGAGCTGGGGAGGTGCCCCCCACCCTGGGCGGCGAGGCCTGGCTGTGCCCACCCCCCAACAGCTGGCCCTCACCTCTCCTTCCCCCCCCCGCAGGCGTCTCCATCCTCATGGAGCCCATCCTGAAGTTCATCCCGCTGGCCGTGCTCTTCGGCATCTTCCTCTACATGGGGGTCACCTCCCTCTTCGGCATCCAGCTCTTTGACCGCATCCTGCTCTTGCTGATGCCACCCAAGTACCACCCTGACGAGCCCTACGTCACTCGGGTGAGTGAGCCCCGTGTCACCCTGGGGGTGTCCTGGGCTGTGGCACCCCCTGGTGCTGCCTGTGATTCCTTGGGGGTCCCTAGAGAACATCCTTTGGTGCTGACCTTCATTGGGCTCCTTGGGGCAAAGCACCCAGCACCCAAAAGAAGGGTTTGGGGTGCTGGACCCACCAATCAGCACCCAGAGAAGGGTTTGGGGTGCTGGACCCAGCACCCCAGGAAGGATTTGGGGTGCTGGACCCACCAATCAGCACCCAAAGAAGGGTTTGGGGTGCTGGACCCATCACCCAGCACCCCAGGAAGGGTTTGGGATGCTGGACCCACCAATCATCACCCCAGGAAGGGTTTGGGGTGCTGGACCCAGCACCCAACACCCCAGGAAGGGTTTGGGGTGCTGGACCCATCACCCAGCACCCCAGGAAGGGTTTGGGGTGCTGGACCCACCCCCTGACCCCCTCTGCTCCTGGTCCCGCAGGTGAGGACCCGCCGGATGCACCTCTTCACCTTCACGCAGATCGTGGTGCTGGTGCTGCTGTGGGTGGTGAAGTCCACCCCGGCCTCGCTGGCGCTGCCCTTCGTCCTCATCCTCACCGTGCCCCTGCGGCGCTTCCTGCTGCCCAAGATCTTCAGCAACATCGAGCTCAAATGTGTACGTAGCCCCCCCCGGCACAGGCTGGGGACACCGCGGTGCTGCCCCCTTCCCCGTGCCCATCCCACTTCCCAGCCTCTTCCCCATCCCTGTCCCCATCCCTGTTCCCATCCTCATACCTGTCCCCCTCCCTGTCCTCATCCCCCTCCCTGTCCCCATCCCCATCCCCATCCCTGTCCCCATCCCCGTCACTGTCCCTGTCCTCAATCCCATCCCCATTCCTGTCCCCACCCTCACCCCTCTCCCTGTCCCGATTCCTCTCCCTGTCCCTCTCCCCATCCGTGTCCTCAACCCCATCCTTGTCCCCGTCTCTGTCCCTATTCCTGTCCCCATACCCATCCCTGTCCCCACCCCTTTCCCTGTCCCTGTTCCTGTCCCCATCCCTGTCCCCATCCCCATCCCTGTCCCCACCCCTTTCCCTGTCCCTGTTCCTGTCCCCATCCCTGTCCCCATCCCCATCCCTGTCCCCATCCCCGTCACTGTCCCTGTCCTCAATCCCATCCCCATTCCTGTCCCCACCCTCACCCGATCCCTCTCCCCATCCCCATCCCCATCCCCATCCCCATCCCATCCCATCCCACCCCACCTGACCCCCCTCCCGTCCCTCCAGCTGGACGCGGATGACGCGGTGGTGACATTTGACGAGGAGGAGGGGACAGACGTGTACAACGAGGTGCAGATGCCCAGCTAAGGGCTCGGCCCCCGTCCCCCCCGTCCCCACATCCCCCCCCATCCCCCCCCCCGCTTCAAGCCCCACCGCTGCCACCCCGTGGTGACAAAGGGGGACTTGGGGACACGGCCCCGGTCCCTACCTGTGCACCCGGCAATGGAGCCTTTTTCATCATCTTCTTCCCCCCCCCCGGTTTTTTTTCCCCATTTTTTTAAAAAAATAGTTTGGATCTCGTGATCTCGCCCGCACTTCGCGCCCGGGCTGGAGGGGGGGGGGGGTCCCACGGGGGTGGGTCCCGCAGCTTGTCCCCCACCCCCATGACAGGGTGTCCCATGTCACTCTCCTGTCCCCAAGGCCACCTGGGGCTACGACAAGCAGCAACGGGAGGAAAAGGAGGGAGGAGGAAGGCAGGGTGACACAGAGGGGATGGGGGGGGGGAAGACACAGGGTCCCCTCATTGTCCCCAGAGAACCCCCCTCCCCCCCCCCGCCCACCCTCCTCTTCCCCAAACAACCCCCCAGTGCTAACGACCACCCGCAGCATCCCCAGGGTGTGCAGAGTCCAGAGAGGGGGGGGTTAGATACGTACCACGAAGACAATCATACTAAAAACACCCCCCCCAAAGAACAACAACCCGTTCACACCCGGGCAGACAGTGAGATCCGAAGGAAAAGCTCCCCAAAAAAAGCACCTTAACAAAAAAAACGACACAAAACCCAAAAAAAAAAAAAACAAACAACACAAAAAGAGGAAGAACAAACCAAACCAAAGCAGCTACAAGGAGTGATCTGTATATTTGATGTCAGTGAGGGGGGGGGGAGGGAGGTTGTAATTTATTTCCAAAGGCTGATTGTGCTCCCACCGTGTGTGTGTGTGTGTATATATATAAGAAACTATAGATAAACTCTATAAAAAAATAAGATTTTTCTAGAAAAGCTTCTTTTAAAGATTCCTGGTCAGGGCCTAAACTCCACAGACCAGACCAGCAGTGTCATTTCACTCATTAATTAATCTCAGGATCATTCCTCCTTAGACATTTTTTAGATTTTCAGTTAAATCCATGTAGGTTTGTTTTTTTTTTCCTGGATTTTTCCCTTGCTTGCTGACTGCCTCTTGTTCCTTTTCCACTGGGATTGATCCCAAATTGTCTGAGCATCCCCCCTGCTTCTGATCCTGCCCTGGATTCACTCCAACAGGCTGAGAATTTGCTCATTTTTAAAAATAAATTGGAGTGGGGAGGACCCCAAAATCAGTGTGGGAGGGGGGATAGTGGGGAGGGGGGGGGAAGTGCAGCCGTGCCCGGGGCTGCCTCGTGTTTGGGTTGGTTTAGTTTTCTTAATTATATGGTCAAAAGAAACATTGTTACAAGCTTTAGGGGTTTTTTAAATTCTATTCCCCGTCCATTTCTGTATCAGGCTTTAATAAAGAAATTAATCGTTAATCAGAAAGGAAATGGGGGTTTTCTTTCTGGTTGGGGATTCGAGGGGGTGGGAGGGGGGGGATGTCACCTTAGTGAATTGCCTCCCCCAAAAGTAACAGGATCCATTGGCTGTGCCTGGGTGGTCCCAGTGGTCACCCCAGGATGCTCAGAGCAGCTCTATCATCCTGGGGTGCTCCTCAAAACCATCCTGGGATGCTCCCCAAAACCATCCTGGGATCCTCCCCAAAACCATCCTGGGATGCTCCCCAAAACCATCCTAAGATGCTCCTCAAAACCATCCTGGGATGCTTCTCAAAACCATCCTGGGATGCTCCCAATGGTCATCCCGAGATGCTCACTGCATCCTAGTGTCTCAGGATTCTCCTCACAGCCATCCCAGGATGCTCCCTGCAGCCATTCCCAGATGTTCCCAATGGTCATCCTGGGATATTTGCTGCATCCTGGCATTCCCAAATGCTCCCTGTGGCCATCCCTGGAAGCTCAGCCCCCCTCACCCCACCCTGCACCCCAGGGTGCTGCCCACCTGGCCGGGCTGTCCCCACTCTGAGGGGGGGGTCACACTGAACTGCCCACCTGGGGCACAGAGCAGACCCCAGCCCCACCTCCAGACCACACTGGCACCCGATTGACCCTGATTAACCATAATCTCATTAACAAGAGTGATCTGCAGGGCTGCTGCCCCCAGGGAAGCCACCTGCCCGTGGCCAAGCTCTGAAACCAGGGCCACGGGAAGGGACAGTCCCCTTTGTCCCCAGCCTGTCTATGGGGTCACCACCTGCCACCACTCCTGCCCATCCCCCCCCAAAGGCTGGGATCAACCCCATCGTGGATCTCCAGCTTTTCCCCAAGCCCAGCATGGCTGCTACTCCTTGTTTTTCCAGGCAGGGATGTCCATGGCTGGTGTTTTTCCAGCCCCAAGGCCTGTGGCTCTGGCAGCTGCCTGTCCCTTCTGCCAGCCTCACGTGGGCAGGACACGCCGGGTGCCACCAGGCTCCGGGTGCCACCAGCTGAACCCACTCCTACCATCCCTGCCTCTGCAAAACGATGGGAAAGGGCATCTCCTTGCACCCCATCCTGCTCCCTTTCCACCCGGGAAGAGCTTTTTTATCCTCCAGGAGATGCCAGTGAGGTCATTGCCACGGGATCCAGCCCGGTTTGGGGAGGGGGGAGGTGGGGGGGTGGGAAGGAGAAATTTAGGTCAAGCTCATTTAAGCTTGACTTTACCCAGGGAAAACCAGTGGGGGGTGATTTGTGGCAGGGACCTGCAGCAGGGTGAGGGTTGCAAGGGGAAAAAAAATATGATGTTAGTTAAGAAGTTTGCTAATGAGGAGGGGGGGGGAGGACAGAGCTAGAGAGATGGGTCGTGTTGTAGCATCCCCCCTGGAAGGGGGGGAGCCCTGGTGGGGTGTTTGGTGGCATCACTGGATGGACAAGCTGCCCTCCAGCACGTCCTGGAGCTCCTGGGGACACCCAGGGGGAAGGGTTTGTGTTACTTTGTGCACTGAATGAGAGGGGAGGCCAAGAAAAGCACCCCCAAAAGAAGATGCAGTTGCAGTATCTCACTGCAACACCACAGGGTGTTCGCACCTACCCCCCCCTCCACCCCAAATGGCTTTTTTGGTTAAAAGAAGTGAATTTAAAATACCAGTTTTCAGGTGTTTGGCCTGTTTGTCTCTTAAACATACTGTTGGTTTCTTTCTTTTTGTTGCCTTTTGCAGTTTTTCCCTCTTCCAAAAACAGCGACATTCCACCTAAACCGAGACCAGGAAAACCAGCTCAGCCAAGGGCCTTTTCCATGCAGAATAAATGTATCTATATTCTTGTATTTTTAAGCTCTCACCAGAGGGATTAACTGCTCAGCCTGGCACACCTCGGTGGCTGTGCCAGCTGGAGGCAGGACCGTGGGACGTGGCGGAGGGGCCGTCTGTCTGTCCATCCAGCTGACCCTTCCCTTGGGAATTAAAGCCCCAAAAAGCCACTTCTTCCCCCCCTCCCCAATCAGCCTGTGCACCCAGGTTTGGGGGTTGTTTTTTCTCCTTTTCCGTATTAACAGGGGTGTAAATCCTGGGATTGTGGCCGTTCCCGGGCAGCTGCTCAGGGCCAGCACAGCCAGGCAGCTCCAGGCTCTGACCCCGTATTCCCAGGACTCATTCTGCATCCCCGGGGGGGTCCCCACTGCTCCCAGTTGCCCTGCAGCAGGTGCCTGGGGGAGCTGCCCACGCAGATGGCCAGAGCTTCCTGGTAGGAAGCAGCCAGCCAGCTGGAGCTCCCTGGTAACGTGCAGACCCGGGCCAGTGGCACAGAGGTGGCTGGAGCTCACCAGCAGTGCATGGACAGCTGCTATCATGGAATGGTTTGGGCTGGAAGGGACCTTCAAGATCTAGATCCAACCCCCTGCACGGGCAGGGACAACCTC